>NW_026131548.1:0-53281 GCF_903995435.1 Acomys russatus
TCAGACATGAGAGGGACGGGGGGGGGGGGCTCTGCCTACACTCAGCTGTAAAGGCAGCGTATAAGGCCCCCGCTCTGTGCTTTCCGGTGCTTTCCGGTGCCCCGCAGTCATGGATGCACGGAGGTTCCATCCCGAGACAGCGCTGCAGAAGGAGGCATGGTCCCCGCTCCACCTGCCACAGGCCCACTGCCCCAGCAGGAAAAGAGCCATGGGGCTTTCAGCTGCTTCGATCCACCAGAACTTGCTTGTTATTGCAGCAGAACGTGGCCTGTGCTGACCACCTGTCTTCTCTTTTGTGAGCTGGGTGCCTGATTTGAAGTTCTGGTTAAGTGTGTCCCCCCCCCCCCCCCCCACAGCTCCTCCTTTCTTTCTGGAAGGCTCTGCTTCCTTCCTCTGATTTTTACATTTTGTTCAGCTTTTTTTTTTTCCTGTTTCTGAGCCCCAGGCTGCAGACCCCTCATCTTTTCCTCTGCCCTCTTCCCCCCCGCCCCTTTTCTGGGCATCCTGTTAAAGGGTGGAACAATCTGCTCCGATTTATTTTAGCTCTTGCACATTCTCATCTTCTCTCTGGTTTCTGATGGCCTCGCTATGTAGCCCAGGCTGGCTGGCCTCAAGCTCGCAGAGATCTTTCCGTCCTGCCTTCCAGGTGCTGGGATTAAAGTATGCACTCCCACACCCTGCCAATTTTCACTTGAAAACTATTTCACCCTTATTCTAGGCACTTCTCTCCTAGCTAGGGTCTTAGGCTGGGGCCTCCAGTCTTTAGCTGTTCTCTCTCTTTCTCTGCTGTTCCCTCCTGGCTTAGTGCTCTGAGGACTCAGTCCTAGTAGCAAATTAACAAATGTTTCAAATGGCCCAGAGACGCATCAAGTTCAAGGCCTTTCTTTTGTCCACCTAAGCAGGATCGAGAGCCGTGGCTCCCATCCCGTCCCTTCCTGTAAATGCCCCTCATCATGTGGAGAGATTTAGTCAGGGTCAGCAGAGACCCAGGCAGAAAAATCTTGGCCTGCCGATGTTCCTGCGGTCCTGGGTCCGCTGCCAGAGCCTCTGGATTAAATCAATAGCGTTTGCACAGTGAGCGCTTTTGGGAGTGGGGTGCAGTGTGTTGCTGTATTTTTTTTTTTTTTTTTAATGACCAAGCAAGGAGAATCTTCATGCCTCTCAGGGCCGGTGAGAGGAGGGCTGGGCAGATCCAGAGACTTGAGGGAAACACAGAGGGGCATTTCAGCAGGGTTTCAAGAGCTTTCCAGAATGTCTGTTTAACTCATATACAAGTGCAACTCAAAATGTTTCCTGCCACTTGCAGCTCCTGGTGGCTCTCTAGGCAGCCATTAGCCTGTGGCTAATTCCCTGCAGCCCCTAGGTGTCGTCATGTGACTGTCACCATCATGTCTTCTAGAATGACATGTGGAATCCTGCTTCACCTCTTAACCCTGCATTAATTAACCTCCCTGGTTTCTTCCTCAGTTTGTATCTGTAAAGACCCTGTTTCCAAATAAAGTCACACCCCAAGGCCCCAGGTAAGCCGTAAGCTTTGGGGGACACTATTCAATAGTACAGTACCCAGACCAAACCGTTCAACTCCCTTCCTAAACCCATCCACTTCTCCAAGCTAACCTTGCCGCATGCAGAATCAGGCTGGGGGGGGGGGGCATCCTAACGCCATCCTCCCTCCCCACAGCTCGTGCACACCCACCGGGTCTGACCAACTCTCCTTCGTAAGTCAGACCCCGTGCCCTCTTACCAGGCACTGCCACCCAGGATCAAGCCACTTTCTCCTCTGCCTGAAATGTCTATGATAGGGCATTGTGACTTTTCTCTTTGCTGTGGCAAATAATCTACTGAGAAGCAGCTTAAGGGAGGAGGGGTATGCTAGGCTCACGGTGCCTGCAGCTTTATTCCACTTCAGTGGACGACTATGCCTCAGCAGGACTAAGCTAAGACACGGCACATCTCCACAAACTAGGGGAGAGGGCAGCCAGGAAGTGGGGCTGGCTTTGAAGCCCCAAGGTCCATCCTGCCTGCTTTACCTTCTCCCTCTTCCAGGGTCCACAGCCTCCCAGAACAGTGTTTTCAGCTGGGCCCTGAGGGACCACACAGGAAGCCTGAGAGGGTGGCTGGCTTGTCCCTCAAAACTTGGGTCATCCAGGAGGAACCAGAGCACTGTGCCCAGTGTGAGACCCTGGGCATGCACATCACAAACTGAAGGAGTCCACTCGTGTGACATGCAGAGAGACGAGAAAGTAGTGACCAGGCATCAGTAGTGGGGAGAAGGGAAGGGGGCTCGGTCTTGCTGACAATATAATTTTGGACAGATGGCCTCTGGGACATCGAGAGACTCAAATTCCATTGTTTTGAGTTACTGTATTCATCAGCTTTCTGTCACTATAGCAAAATGCCCAAGGCAATTAACTTATGGGGAGAAAAGGTTAATTTTGGCTTATGATTCTTCTGGTTCCATTTCAGGACTGAATGGCTGTGTGTCTTGGGGCCTCTGGTAAAGGAAATGGCTTACATCTGGAGTCAAAAATAAGGAAAGAGAGAGGGCCAGCTGAGTCCACAGTCCCCTTCAAGGGCACTTCTCCAGTGACCCAATTCCCCCACTACAATCCAATGCTTTTCTTTTCTTTTTATCCCCTGCTCCCCCTCCCTGCGTTCTTTCTCCACCTCCATTCCTCTTTTCCCTCTGTTGTTTTCTCTTGCTCTTGTTCTCACTATGTGGCCCAGGCTGGTCTGGAACTCAGGATCCTGATCCTCCGGCCTCACGCTCACTAAGCTATTCCTCTTAATGGTGCCTCTGCCTGCCAGTGCCTGCCCTAAAGCTGAGTCTTTATTTTAACACCTCATACTTTTGAAGGCCACATCGAGCTCATGGTTTCCACCCTGGGTGGGCAGTTTGCTATGGCAGCCTTAGGAGATGAAGGACTCTCACAGGCACGAGGGGATTCCACCATCACTGGGTAGGAGAAAATGATGAGACACGGGGTCTTTTTTTCTTTCCCTCAGTCTTCCTAAGTGTCTCATTGTCCAAACTGCGGGCAGGTGTGCAGGCTGTGGGTGATACTGTACATGCCAAGCCTGCCCATCCATGGGCGCTGAGCAGGGTGATGCATGCTCTTTTTGGAGCAGCAGGGAGTGCTGACCATGTAAAGGCACGAGATTCCCCAGGAGAGGGAAAGGGCAGAGTTAAGGACGGAGAGACGAGAAACATAGACACATAACACCTAGCTCCACAGAGGGATGGGAAGATGGGTAGAAGAATGAACAGAAGGATGGATGGAAAGAATGGCTAGATTAGACAGACAGACAGATGCAGGCACATGGGTTCATAGATACACAGGGGAAGAGTAATTGCCAAGGACTGAGCCCTTTAGAGTTTTGATAGAACAAAGGGAAGGGAAGAAGAAAGGTTAGGACTAGAGGCCAGGGGGATAGGGGGAAAGCAGGAACACAGGAAGAGGAGGCTAAGCATTCTGAGCACAGACAAATCTCATGAGAACCGGTGTGGAGGCCATACCTTCAGGACCTGGGGGACCGAGGAGAGTGGAGCCTGGCCAGCCTGGGCAAAGGCAAGAGCCTGCCTCAGATAGGTTATATGGAGTGTTGGTAGGTAGTAGATGATGGATTAAATAGATAGGCAGTGGGTAGACAGATGATAGCTTGGAGACTATACACAGACTGGCAGATGACAAGATGGTTGATGGGTGATTGGCAGATAAACTAGATGGGCAAATCGTTCTGAGGTTTGACAGTTGAGGTCACAGGTGGCCTCACTGCAGTGGGGAGGGGTGTCCCTGCTGAGAGGCTGCACCAGCTGGGCCTGCAGAACACAAGAGAGGAGGAGGAGGAGGAGGAGGGGGCTGGAGGGTATGGCTGCTGTTTTCTATGAAGGATAGTGGTGTGGGGCTTGGGGCTGGAGTCATGGGTGGGACTTGCACTAGTGGGAGCTCAGTGGTTTCTCCCATTCTTGTCCCTGAGCAGAGGTTCACCACTGTCTCTCCCTCAGGAACTTAGGGACTCACAAGTGGCCCATTTGTGGCATAAGGCCGCACTCAGTGGTGTCAATATAGATAGTTGGTGTTCTTTGGGAATGTTCCGCAGCTAGAGACAGGCGGGGTGCCTTCTGGGGTGGGTGCTGCTCGGGAAGGAGAGGAAAGGGTGTGATATGGGGGGCTGAAGGCTAGTTGGGAGCCCCAGGACAGCTCTGCGAGTAGCAGCAGGTGGGATGCTGGCTTGTATTTAAGACAAACAGCAGAGAGAAGGCCATGACTCCAGAGAAGGATGCTGGGGCAGGTGTCATGGGGGAAGTTGGTGTCATGCGGAGACTGGAGGAGATGTGGTTAGTGGTAAGGAAATGGGGCTAAGGGAGGAAGTAACATAAAATCTGTCATTGAGAGATGGAGGGGGTGGAGGGAGCAACCTAGACAGGGCAAGACTCACCAGACTGGACAGGATGCTCTTTAGCATTGCAGGTCTTGGTGTTGCTCATAGAGCTTGGGAGGGATGGTAGTGACCTTACTTTTTGATATAGAAGCCCCTAGAACTTTGTGTGTGTGTGTGTGTGTGTGTGTGTGTGTGTGTGTGTGTGTGTGTGTGTGTTGATTCTTCCATGGTTCAAGGTTGTTGTTGTTGTTGTTGTTGTTGTTTTAATTGTGGGTTTAATTTCAGATGAGGCACATGTGATCACACTGGTCACTTTTGTGGGAGGGGGGCCTGGGGGAGCCCAGAGCCAGGTACATTCTTAGGAAGCACTTGTCCTCAGGCTTTCTTCCCAGCACCTCATAGCACTTGAATTTCTTTTACGTTTTGCTTATGCGTTTTGCATGCAGATGTGCAGGTGTGGAGGTCAGAGGGCAGCTTGTGGGAGTCGGTTCTCTCCCTCCAAGAGGTGAGTCCTGGGATTGAACTCAGATGTCAGTCTTGGCTGCAGGTGCCTCTACCCACGGAGCCATCTTGCCAGCCCCTCATATAACTTTATTTTAATGGAAAAACACACAGCTTTATAAATTCAGGGGTGACTCACATGAGAATGAATGTCAGATATACACTCCCTCCGTATCCCCAAAAGTCTCACAAGTGCACAGAGATGTAGGTGAGTAGTCAAGCCAGCTTTGCCAGTAATGGAGACGAGCTGAAGTGCCGGGGGAGTGTTAAATAAATGATGAGACAGCCACTCATAATTTGCAACCTTTTAGAAGAACAAGGCCCATCATACTGTCAGGCGGTAATGTGTCCAGGATGGTGTATGGCCCAGCAAATTAAAGGAGGTTGTTGACACTGAGTTCTGCAAGGGGAAAAAAAAATGTGGTCCTTTGTGCTTTTGTTGGGCTAGTTGTATTTATTGAGCAGCTGCTGGGTATCCTGCACTCAGAAAAAAAAAAATGCTAGGGATGTGGCCTAGAATGAGTCCAGGTCCTAACGGGACTGCTGTTCTAGCGAGGGCAATTGACCTAATCAGACATGTAAGTCAAATAAATGTCTCACTCCATGGGCCGAGTGCAGTGCAGCAGCAGTGCCTCTAGATCTGGTAGCAGGGACCTGGGAGAAGACTATCCAAGGGAGGGAGAGGGCGGGGTAAAGGCTGGAAGAGCAGGACTGAGGCCAAGCTGGGCAACAGAGGGGAGGGGGAGGGTGGGGGGGCGGGGAGGGAGGGAGGAGTGAAAAGAGAAAGAGGAAAGGGGCAAGAGGAGATGGGAGAGAAAGAAGAGGAACAGGGGAGAGAGGGGGAGGGGGAGGAGGGAGCAATGCTGGTCACAGCAGCTGCTATTAAACTGCTATTAAACAATAAACTCCTCTGCTTGATTACAATGAGATGAACCTCACCTTTGTGTTCACAGCATATTGAATGTTCTGGTCTTTGGAGGGACAGTAGTAAACAATGAAACTGTCTCTGAGTGTTGAACATTCACTCTGTTTGGCTGCTTTTCACAGCTCACCATGAGGAAACTGAGGATAGGAGAAAGGTTTTTTGGGTTTTGTTTTGGGTTGTGTGTGTGTGTGTGTGTGTGTGTGTGTGTGTGTGTGTGTGTGTTTACCCAAGCCAAAGCCACATCTGTCTTGCCAGCCCCTAGAACTGTCTTGCTGGCCCCTTATTGGAAGGTAAAGTGTCTGGAGATAAGTCTTAGTCTCTGTCAGAGTCAAGCTTCAGCACGCTGAGGAGAGGCCCAGGCCCCACACCTGTCTTTGTTCTAGGATTTTTCCTACAACAAATTCCCAGTGTTGAATGCACACAGGTATATCTGCCCATCAAGGAGACTTTGTTCAGAGTGAAAGCCTGGGAATCCCTTGAATAATATGCAATGAACAGCATGACAAACCAACTTAAATCCTTTAAAAAAATTTTTTTTTCTTTTTTGAGACAGTCTCACTCTGTATCCCTGGCTTGCCTGAGACTTTCTATGTAAACCAAGCTGGACTTGAACTCTCAGAGATGTAACCAGCCTCTGCCTCAGAAGTGCTGGGGAGGGGTTAGTGGCTTGTACCACCACCACAGCTAGCTACTTTCTCTCTTCCTCACCCTGAAGGTGAGATCCAGGTCTCTGGCAGCATCAGTTGAACCAGACCCGTCGGCTGCTGGCCATGGTGCTGAATGTCCCTGCCTGCCCTTTTGCGAGGCTATATCTCATGGAACCGCAGCTGGACCGAGGGTGGGAAGCCCTTTTCTAGCTTTGGCTGTGTCTGGGGCTGTGAGTTCAAAGTCCTGCCTGAGAACTTGAGACTTTATGGAGTTGGTGAGAGCTGGGCTGGTCATTCATAGTGACTCATTTCCAATGGGTTTGCAAGGTGTGGCCAGCACACTGTACGTAATCATTGGGGAATTAGATTGTGAGCTGTGGCTGAGCCATAGGGCATTTGCCAGTGGGGGGGGGGGGAAGCTAGCTTATCCCCACAGCATTAATGAACAAATGAACCAATAGTAGCAGTTAGATCTTGGGTGAAATATTACCTGGGTGACTAAGGTTCCAAGGGCAGGGCTAGGCATGGTGGAGCACATCTGTGCTCCTTGCACTCAAAAGGCTATGATTAGAACACCATGAGTTCAGAACCAGCCTGAGCTACATTATAATACCCTGCCTCAAAAACAAACAAAAATTCAAATAAACCCTCACTCTGATTTTCCTATTTTTTGCTTTTGCCTACTTACTTACTTAGTTTTACATCCTGACTGAAGTTTCCCTTCCCAGTTCCTTCTTATCCCTCCACCCTCCTCCCCTGTCTCTGCTTCCTCCTCCACTCCTCCATTTCTCTTCAGAAAAGGGCAGGTCTCCATGGATACCAACTGGCCATGGTATGTCAAGTTGCAGTAAGACTAGGCACCTCATCTCCTATTAAGGCTGGACAAGGCAACCCAGTATGCGTAAAGGGTCCCAAAATCAGACAAAAGCCTCACAAACAGCCCCCACTGTTAATCTCACAAAAACACCAAGGTGCACAACTGTGGCATACATTCAGAGGGCCTATGTCTGTCCTGTGCATGCTCCCTGGCTGGTGGTTCAGTTTCTGTGAGCCCTATGGGTCCAGGTTGGTCGATTCTGTAGGTTTTCTTGCCTCTTTCTGATTTTTTTTTTCAAGACAGGGTTTCTCTGTGTAGCCTTGGTTGTCCTAGACTCCCTTTGTGGACCAGGCTGGCCTCGAACTCACAAAGATCTGCCTGCCTCTGTCTCCCAAGTGCTGGGATGAAAGGCGTGCACCACCACAGCCGGGCTACCTCTTTCTGATTTTTAAACATATGTAAAATCATGCTTCAAAGCATGACAAGTGAAAGCTGGGGCTACACAGTGCCAGAGTGCTAGCATCTGTGGGATCTCATTCTATCCCAATCATTACAAAAAGGAAGAGGAAGAGGAGGAAGAAGAAGAGGAGGAGGAGGAGGCGCTTTACAGTGGTTCTAACTTACAAAAGTATACTGACTGAGCTAGTTAACAGGCTTGAGGTACAGCTCAGTGTTACCTTGCTTACCTGTGCCAGATCGTAGGTTCCATCCTCACACTGCAAAAAAAAAAAAAAAAAAAAAAAAAAAAAAAAAAGAGTAAAACTAGGTTGTGGGCTGTGGCGTGATTTGCCTCAGTGTGAGCCCCGCTCTCCTGCTTCTTTTGTGACCTCGACCAAATGCTTAAAAATCTGTCTGAACCTCGACTTCATCGCCCCCAAAAAATGGGGCAAAGAGCAGAACCCATCTTGCAGAGTGGTTACAAGAGACCCACATTGCCTACTGAGCCGTCCTGTCACCGGCTGCCGTGGTGGCTAAGCTGTGAGTCGGGCTGGAATATCTGGACCCAGTGCTTTAATCAGTGGTGGTGGTCATGGTCGCGTGTGGCAGCATGCGCTTCTTGTAGCGAGCACCGGGTCTCAAACCCCCAGGGCTCAGACGCCCTTTGCTTTCCTGCTGCAAACTGAGTTATGGAAGCTGAGTATCAGGCCGCTACTGTAAGAACTCATCTACTGACTCTTTCGTGTGCTTCCTCACCATGTGTTCCATGTAAACCCCTTCCAGGGACAGGGTCACCCAAGTCACCAGAAGTCCTTTGAGGCTGGAGCTGAGGTAGGGGTGGAAGGCTTCCTGAGGCCTGACTGGAAGACTAGGACCTGCACCCAGGGCTTCTAAGGGCTGGATACCCACTGCCATGTCCACTTTGGGAAATGATTCTTCTTTGATGGACCGATTCCCAAAAGGCAAGGCTCTGTGAGTACAAGGAGCTTGCCTTTCCCCTAAGCGGTTCCTCAGTCTTTTCAGAGTCTCCTACCAGGATGCTGTGTGGGTCCCACTGGGCCTTTTGAGGAGGCTGAGGTTGAGCACTTGCCCGCAGGGCTGTGTGCTCTCCAGACTCCTGGAGTCAGTGGGGAGGCAGCTTGGCTTCCCTGCAGACTGGCTTCTCTTCTTCCCACCCCTCACCCACCTGCCTCCCTTGGCCTCTTCACCACCCGGGGACTCGAGACCTGCTGACATAGAGACTTTCTCTCCAGAGTGCCCAGGGAGCAATGCAGCTGACACGGGCGTTGCTCAGCACAGCTGTGAGCTTGGACCCACAGATCAGGCATAGGGAGCAGAGCTCTTCTCAAAGCTCCTACCCAGCACAGCCTTCCATTCTGCCTCAGGATCTTCCCTTCTTCTCATGGGAAGAACTCAGCAGCCATCTTTAATCTTTGTACGCAGTGACTGCATTTTAGGTTTTTCATTTTTTAAATATGGGTGAGTATTTTGCTTGAATAGACGTATGTGCACCGTCTGTATCCCTGGTACCTGTGGAGCTCAGAAGAGGGCATCAGATTCCCTGGAACTGGAATTGCAGATAGATGGTTGTGAGCCACCACGTGGGTACTGGGAATTGAACCTGGGTCTTCTGCAGGAGCAGCAAGTGCTTTTAAGCACTGGCCCATCTCTTCAGCTCCACAAAAGACTTTTTAAAAATGATGTATGTTTGCCTGTGTGAGTGTTCATGTGTTTGGAGACCAAAAGACAGCCATGGGTGCCATCCTTAGAAGCACTTGCCCACTCCTTTTGGATAGGACTCTTTCTAATGCGGAGACCAGCGACTCAATCTCAATTGGACTTGCTGTGGATCCCCCCAGGGGTCCACCTGTCCCTGTCCCCTCAGCACTGGAATTGCAGGCCTGGCTCTTTAGATGGGTTTCAGGTTCAAACCCCATGCTTTGTGAAGCAACTGCTCTAACCAGAGTCATCGCCCCAGGTCCCTGACTGTAGACTTAACATGTCCCCAGGGGGCGGGGCGTGGGGGCGCACGCCTTTAATCCTAGCACTCAGGAGGCAGAGGCAGGAGGATGGATCTCTGTGAGTTCGAGGCCAGCCTGGTCTACATAGTGAGTCTAGGACAGCCAGGGCTACACAAGAGAAACCCTGTCTCCAACAACAATAACAGAAACAATAACAAAATTTCCCCAGGGGCTTGGTGAAAGGGGAGCGAAGGAGGAGATGCAAAGATCAGCACCTACCCTCTCCTCCTCCCTTGCCTCTGATGAAATACATAGTGTGTAGCTCGGGCTTTTTTAGGGGAGCTGGACAAAGTAGAGTGAAGGAGGCCAGAGCAAACCCTGCCCGCGTCACACCTGTTTCACAGGGAGACAACGGACACAATGAAGACAGAAAACATAGTGGTCTCTTAAATACAATGCGTGGGGGGAAATTAAGCAGAGAAGGAGTTGAAGGAAGTGACCTTTGATTAGAAATCTATAGGAAGATTTTGGCAGAAAGCCTTCCCAAAGCATGAACCGCACATGCAAAGGTCCTGTAGCTCAACTGTGCCTGGGGTGCTGGGACATTCTGGAGACATAAGGGTGGAGTTGAGTGACCAAAATCAGAGCTCGGAGGAGGCAGGTCAAAGATGCAGTGAAGGCTCCTGGACCATGGAAGAGAGGACCCCAGCTTTTCTTCCAAGTGAGATGAGATCTCTGGAAAGGCTATGATGCTCACACGCATTATAACCTGGAGTCTTCTGCTTGCCCGACCCCATCCCAACATTACCCTTGCTTCATCAACATGTGGGGTGTCTTCTCAGCCCCTGGCTTGAGTAGGGAAATCTAGGACTCCTGAGCTAGGACTCTCTGGATGTGGAGGTGAAAACTGGGAGGAAAAAGAAGAGCCCCTCTCCCTGAGAGGACTCAGAGCCCTATGCTCCCAGTTCTACCAACCCTGCACATAGCCTCAAAAGCTCCAGAGGCTCCTCCTGACTCAGCAGGTGGATGGGGGTGGGGGCAGACTACATCCTTAAAGGGCTATAATGCTGATGGTGATGAGAGCTTGCTTTTGGTGGCCAGATTGTAGGGCCGCCATCACTGACTCTCATATTCTGTGAAATGATACTTTGGAGCTTGCATGTTTAGATTTGACAAAAAAAAAAAAAAAAAAAAAAAAAAAAAGGAAAGGAAATAGGCCAGGCGGTGGTGGCGCACCTTGGGAGGCAGAGGCAGGCGGATCACTGTGAGTTCAAGGCCAGCCTGGTCTACAAAGTGAGTCCAGGACAGTCAAGGCTACACAGAGAAACCCTGTCTCAAACCCCCCCCCCCAAAAAAAAGGAAATAGTGTCAGGATCTAGGCCTGGGAGTGTGAGTCTGTCATTCTGGGGCCTTGGGAGGCTGAGGAAGAAGACACTTGCCTGAGCTGCAGGGTGACTTTGGAGTCCAGCCTTGGTGAACGCATGAGATCCTGTCTTGAAATAGGAAGTAGGGGGGGGGGGGAAAGGCTAAGAACGTGACTCAGATGGAGAGCATTTGCTCAGCGTGCATAAGGTGCAGGTTTTCATCCCCAGCTCTGTGAAAACTGACAAGTAAAATACAGTGAACTTGCTGATAAGGATTGGGTGGTCGGGGGGGGGGGGTGTCTCACTGTGCATTCTGCATCCCCAAGCCTTCCTTTCAGACCTGGGGAATTCTGGGTTCTGAAGCCTAGGCAATAGGAACCTCGCTGACACAGCAGCATCTAAATGTGGTGTCAGCTGCTGCAAAGGCAGCTCCATGGCAGCCATCTGGGGACAGGAAGCCAAGGAATGCCAGAGGGAGATGGTGGCTCCATGAAGAAACAGCCACTCAGGCTGGGCGGGCCGGCTGGCTGGGCGAGGACGCGAGTCTCATTCAAATCGCCAGTGAGGGCTTAGCCTCGCTTTCTCTGTGTGCAAATATTGGTTCTTGTTTTCCAGGCTGTGGGGTGAGACAGAGGGGAGTCTTTGCAGCGCTTTGTTCTGGGCCTAGTGACTGGCGCTGAGAGTAGAGAAGCCAGTCACTGACTGGGCTGTGAGTTGCTTTTGTTGTCTTCCTAAATCGCTGTTTGCAGCTGGCCAGTGAGACTGACACCAAACACAGAAAGCGCCTGACTTGCCCACCTCCCCGAGACACTTCCTTCTGTGTTTACTGTTTCCTCCTTTGCTTTTCCACCTGGAAAATGGGTCCAGGTTCAGCTTCTTCCAACCTAAGTGGTTTTATAGCGCCTCCAGAATACAGTGGCCTGTCATCCGGTGTCGCTTGGGAGGCTGAGGCAGGAGGCTCCCAAGGTTGAGGCTACAGAGTGAGACACTGCCTCAAAAGGAGGGGGGGGGGAAGCAGGCTGCTGAACGGATCGAGATTTAAAGGGAGACCTGGCAAGTGACCTTTTCAAAGGAAAACACTGAGAGGGGCGGAGTCCTCCCTGTGTGAAATGGGAGGGCACACTGTCCCTGGGGACACTTGGTGATGCATTTGGTTTTACAGACAGAAGCCACACATGCTGCTCCACACACCACGATGTCCAGAACAGTGCCCCCTCAGGCGCTGTGTCAGGCTGCGAGCCTACTGTCCCAGTACTCAGGGTGCTTGTGGTTGCATGCCTAGCATCCACTTGACACTCTTAGCCTTCTGGTTCCAAGATTGCTAGCCCCACACCCGAACTGTTGGACTACAGTTCCTTCTGAGGGATGGAGCCAGAGAACGAGGGGTGATTTTTACCATGGGTTCTCCCAAGTACTGAGGTTCTCTGGGACCCAGAAGATAGTTTCTCGGGTGAGGGAGGAAGATAAAGGGAGGGGGCAGATAGGATCAGATAACCTCTTGAGGTGCCTGCTCTGACCACAACTGATTTAAAAAGATTTATTTTGATTATGAGGGTCAGCCTTTTATGGCTGGGCTGAGCCATATCTCCAGCCCACAAAAGATTGTGTGTGTGTATGTGTGTGTGTGTGTGTGTGCGCGCGCGCGCGCGCATGAGAGAGACAGACACACAGACACACAGAGAGAATCAGAGGAAACACACAGCGAGAAAGAGAGAGATAGAGACGCAGAGAGAGAGAATGAATTGAGTGCAGTGCCCATGGAGCCCAGAAGGCACCAGATTCTGGGAACTGAACTTGGGCCCTCTACAGGAGCAGCAAGTCCTCTTACCTACTGCGCTATCTCTCTAGCCCCACCTCTCAAGGCTGAATTGTACTTTGTAGCCCTTGCTGATCTGGAACAAACTATATAGATCAAGCTAGTCTTGAAATCACAGAGATCTGTCTGCCTCTGCCTCTGCCTCCTAAACACTTAAGATGCTTTCCAGTGATTAACTCTCTGGCATTTAATACAGTCATAGTGTCCTGCAACTACGTAACTCTTCCCCGCACATGAAGCCATTGCTTTCCCCTCCCTCTGCCCGCCAGCTTCCAGGAAGCTGCCTTGAAGATCTCCATACCCAGAGGCTGTCTGCTTGCTTGTGCCTTGTTCCCTTCGCTCAGCTTCGTGGTCCCATGGTTTACCCACGTACTGGGGCATCCCTCTTTAGGCTGAGCAGTAGTCCACACTGGACAGAGTAGTCTCCCTATTCTTACCTGCCCGTCCAGCAATGCTCCTTCAACTTCTACCCTTTGGCAGGTGAGCAGTAATGTGCTGCTGTCGTTTACATAGCAGTGTTTGTCTGAGCTCTCACTTTCTAACGCTTTGGACTCTGCACCTCATCGTAGAATTCTGGTGTGGGGTGGTAAATCCATACTTAACCTTCCTAGGAAATGCAGGCTAATTTTCAAAGTAGCCACATAGCTCCATGCTGTCTGAAGCAATGCACGAGAGCTCGAGACCCAATCCCCAAATCCTCCCAGCATTCAGTGCTTTCTGCTTTGTTTTACTTCCTGCTGTTCTAGTGGGAGTGAGAACTGATACCTCCCTGTGGTAGTTTTTGTTTGTTTTTTTAATCTGTGAAGAAGGGGCCATGCATGCAAGGTGCACATTTCTGGTGTGTGTGTGTGTGTGTGTGTGTGTGTGTGTGTATGAGCGTGTTCACACAATTCATGGGTGGAGGTCAGAAAACAACTTTCAAGATTCATTTATCTCCTTCCACCATTTGGTTCTGGTTGCCAGGATGGGTACTAGGTGCCTTTACCGACTGAGCCACCTCACTGCCCCATATCTCGTTTTCTTTTGTTTATGCTTTGGATGTCTCAACAAACCACTGGCGCCTCTCTCTCTCTCTCTCTCTCTCTCTCTCTCTCTCTCTCCCTCCCTCCCTCCCTCCCTCTCTCTCTCTCTCTCTCTCTCTCTCTGTGTAGATATATGTGCACATGTGTGGGTGTGTGCATGTAGAAGTCAGAGGTCAGTGCCCGACACCTTCAGTCACTCTCCACCTGAGTTTTTGAGGCAGTGTATCTCAGCAAACTTAGTGCGCCCTGTTGCAGTTAGACTGCTGGCAAGCTATGGGAATTCACTCCCACCTCCCCAGGGCCTGGGTTTCAAGTGTGCACCAGTATCCCCAGCTTTTATGTGATGCTGGGTCTTCAACCGCGGTTCTCACGCTTGTACAGCAGGCGTTTTGCAGAGTGAGTCCTTTTCCGGCCCTCTGCCCGTTGTTTTGATTCTTTCCTCTTCTCCATTCTACTCACCGTCTCATGATAGGTGTGGCCCTTTGTCAACCTACAGTGTCCACAGTGAGTCAGTTCTTGGACCCCATTAATACCAAACTTTGCAGACACTCAAGCCCTGCCTCTCAAAGCTGCACCCTCATCTCTAGGTAAAAGACCTGGCACGTGAGCTGCGTTTCTCATTAGTTGCTGCAATGTGTTGTTTAGTACTCAGCCTGACACATTTTTCTCTCTCTGAATACTTTTCCTCTCCGGCCAGGTGGATTCATGGATGCTAGCACACCCAAGGCGAGGGCCTTACTCTCAGCACTGCGCACTATCCGGTGTGGTCTGCGTGCTGAACTCACTCACTTCCTCTCTTCTCTGGGAGTCCCCGTGCTTTGCTGTCTTGTGCCCTTGGCTCTTTCTGTAGTAGTGGAAATGCCATGTGTCCCACACCCAATGCAGAGCTCGTGCATTTGCAGCGATGGCCCTGCAGGGGTGGAGAACAACGTGTCCAAGGATGGCTGGGAAGTATAAAAGAACCGGAGGACAAGCGGGGGCCTGGCATGCTGTGGCACTCTTGAACCCTCAGCTGCAGCGATTACCTGCATAAGATTGGGTCTGTCAATACCATGGCATGGAGGAAAGAGAGATCACAAAGGTTTCATCTCTCCCTGAGGACGTCTATGCAGTTAGTGGGGTGACATTTTCTCCAGGGGTGTAGTTACTGATGAGGCACCTGTGCTTCTGTCAGTAACTTTAAACTCACTGAAAGAAAGAAAGAAAGAAAGAAAGAAAGAGAAGGATTCGGAAGAGGAACTAGGAGACTCGGTGGGAAAGGGACAGAAAAGAGGGCACAGGAGAGCAGGAGGGGGGCGTGAATGAGATCCACGTATGTAGCTAGTACGTGCTAATAGAAACATCTTTTAAAAATAACAGGTTTAAGCCGGGTGTGGTGGTGCATGCCATGCATCTCAGCCCTTAGGGAGGCAGAGGCAGGTGGATTATGTGAGTTCGAGGCCAGCCTGGTCTACAAAGCAAACCCAGAACAGTCAAGGCTACACAGAGAAACCCTGCCTGGAAAAAAAATCACAGGTTTAGGGCTGGGAGCTGCAGAGGTGGGTGCCCCCAGACGGATGAAGCAGATGGCTCTGTGTGCGTGTGTGCGTGCGCGCGCCATGCGTGTGTTTGGACGGGGCAGGGATGTGAAGAGCTGAGAGCCCGGGGGTTGAGGGGTGGGCTGGGGGTGTTGGGCTGGGTTGCTGGGAGAGGACAGAATGCTAAGCACAGAGGTCTGCTCCTTAACCCCCACACTCCCTTCGAGTACATGATCCTGGCCACCATTATTGCTAACTGCATCGTCCTGGCTCTGGAGCAGCACCTCCCTGATGACGACAAGACACCCATGTCTGAGCGGCTGGTGAGCAATGAGGTGGAAGGGGTCTGGGTCCCTGGGCTGAGAGCTGTGTGGGAGAAAGCCTGCCTTGCACCATCACCAGGGACCTGGAGACGTGGAAGCACTTTACTGCCCAACCCCACCCTTGAAGCCCAGCAGACCTGGTATATATATATACACCAGGGCACAGTGAACCATCATGTGGTCCGTGAAGACGTCAGACTCAATCGAAATTCTAATTTGTGTTTCATGCTCAGAAACAAAATTTTCATGAAAAAAAAAAAAAACGTGACTGTACTTAAGTATAGAACAAAGCAATTAGCCACTGTGAACCCACTCCTAAAATTCAGTCATTGAGGCTCCACTCCACACTCGTCTTCCTCAGCAGAGGTATTGTGGCACACATTTACAGTCAACAGACATGTCCATATGTCTGCATAACTAGAAGTGCAGGCACCTCATGTTGCCATGATAATGATTTTTATACCCGGCACAAGTATCAGCAGTGCCTCAGAACCAATCAGTATCCAGAGATTCATCATTTTCTCAGTTATGTCATTTTATGGTTGTTTTGTTCTACCAGTAGTCAAATACAGACTTGGTTTGTTTGTCTCTCATTTGGTATTTTGCTATACTAAGGATGAACCCAGAGCCTCACACAGTCTAGGCCAGCTCTCTGACACTGAGCCACGGCTCCACCCCTCACCAGAGGATTCTAGGCCAGGCTCTACTGGTCTTCACAGTCTCCACCAAGGCAACAGCCATATCTCTAAGGTTGGGAGATCAGGATTCCTAACCAGGAAGTGGGTTGTTCCTAGCATTCCTTCACTGTGGTTGCAATGTCTGAGGAAGCTCAGCTTCCAGAATATGCTCCCTTTGACTTAGCTTCAAAAGTCTCAGCCTTTGGTTACTCGGCCTGTTGGGAGCAGGAGATGTGGTACACATCTCTGGGTGTACTGCCTTGGGGGGGGGGGTGTCACACCACCCATGCCACTGACGCTGTCTTCTCTCCCTTCCAGGATGATACGGAACCGTACTTCATTGGAATCTTCTGTTTTGAGGCTGGAATTAAGATCGTGGCTCTCGGCTTTGCCTTCCACAAAGGCTCCTACCTGCGGAACGGCTGGAACGTCATGGACTTTGTTGTGGTGCTAACAGGGTAGGTAACTGCGTCGTATTCTTTAGCGTGGTTTTTCCCCCAAGGATGTCGAGGCTTTGTTAGTATCATGACGTATGTGGTGAGGGCTGGGCTTGGAGACCTATGCCCAATACTCTCTAGGGCACTCTGTCTTCTCTTCACCTCCTGTGTCGCCACCATTTATACCAGAGAGTGCTGCTGTGTAATAGAACTAAAGCAACGGCCTGTTGGTGTAGCTGGCAGCTTTACGGTGTCTCATGCGCACGGCCATGTAGTCCTCAGCATAACCCAGGAGGGCAGAAGATGCCCCCACCCCCAACCCAACACCCAGGATGGATAAATATCCTCCAGCTGCTAAGCAGTGGGGCTGGGATTTAAACCAACAAACCAAGGTGTCTGAGAGATCCATGTTAGCAGGTCTCATCCTTTGCTTGGAGGTGTGGTACCTTTATTTCACAATGGTGGCCATGTGTTGAGGATTTACAGCTACATGAACTTACGGTTTGGACTTTGGCAGGTTTTGCTCATGTCTTTAAGGGATTTTCATGTGTGAATACAAGGAATGAGCTGTGGTTGAAAAGCAGCTGTGTATACACCTCCCACGCTGACCGCTACAACAGCTCCAAACTAGGAGTGGCTTCCAGTTAATTGAAGTGTGGTTGCTCATTGAAAGTCAAAACTGGTGCTTTCTAGTTGGCAGGCTTGTCTCCCCCAAATGATTGACATCCTAGAGCCCTTGCCGTATTGTGGCTCTTTAACTGTAAAGCTGAAGTTTGCCCAAACTCTGTGTCTGTTAACAGTACGCCACAGAAGGTAAATGGATGTGGGGACACTGTTCAAACCATAGTTTGTGGGGCTGGAAAGGACTTGGACTTTCCCTTGTCCGTTCGTATTCCGGTGGGTGGGGCTGTGAGCAGAGCTCTTGCCTCCCAGGAAGCCCTGGCTTTGAGCTCCATCTCCGCAAGGAAAAAAAGTGTATATTGACTAGAAGTCAGTCACAGACACTGGGAGGTGTGAGCTCGTGCTTAGAAGCAAATGAAGGTGAATTTAAGGAGTTGTTCTTTTCCTTCTGTTGCTGTGATAAACAACTATCTGCCCAAAAGCAACTTAGAAGAGGAAGAGGTTTGTTTTGCCGACACTTCCAGGTCACAGTTCATGACTGAAGGGTGTCAAGGCAGGAACTTGAGGCAGAAACCGTGGAGGGGCACTGCTTGCAGTCTCACGCTCTGGCTCCGGCTCCGCTAGTTTTTTCATATGAGTCAGGACCACCTGCCCAGGGAATGGCGCTGCTCTCTTATGTCAATTAACAATCAAGCCACCGCTGCAAAGGCATGCTCCCAGGCCAGTCTAATCTAGGCAAACCTCGACTGAGACTCCCTCAGGTGACTCGAGGCCTGTGTCGAGTTGGCAATTAAAGCTAAGTAGGACACTGACTATGTAGCCCATTTTGTATAGACTCCAAGGACTTGGCAGACCCCAGGGCGGACCTGGCAGTCTTGAAATGAATGAGCGGCCCTCCTCTCTCTGCCCTTTCTCCGCTCTTCCCTGAGTCACTGGGCTGTTCAGTTCTGAGACACCACCCCCCACTCTTTCCAGCACATTCCAGGTTCTGCTGCCACCCTAGGCCCTGTTGCTTTTGGTAGATGTCTCACATCTTAATTCCTTTCTCCATCAATATAACAAAATGGCTGACATAACCCACCTCGAGGAGGAAGGTTTTATTTTGCCCGATGAGATCAGAGATTTTATCCCAGGGCTGTCAGTATGCTGGCAGGAGTTTGTGATGGAGGCTCTTCCTCACTCCCCGGGGCCTGGAAGAGACAGGTGGGGATTGCAGGAGCTGCAAGGTGGCCCTAGAGACCTGCTTTTCCCAGGCAGGCCCTCATCTCTCAGTAATGCCAGCACATTAAGACTCCATCAAGGAGTGAATTTGTTGGTTAGGTCAGAGTCAGCATCCGGCTGTCTATGGAAACACTGTCAGAGGCACACCTAGAGATGTGTCTATTTCTTCTGTCACTATCCTTTTGTGCATAGGTGTGAGTGTGTGAATGTCTGTGTGTGTGTGTGAACCAATATATTTGTTAAGTATATATAGTTATAAGTGTACAGATGTGTATCTCTGTGTAGGTGTGGGTGTGTGTGAGAGTGGGTGTGTTTGTGGATATATGTTTTGGTGTCTGTAGGTACAAGTGTGCACAATGAGTGTGTGAAGGTGTGTGGTGCAAATGTGTGTCTTTTATGAGTTTTTGATGTTTTGTTTTGTTTTGCTTTGCTTTTCAAGACAGGGTTTCTCTGTAGCTTTGGCTGTCCTGAAACTCTGTAGCCAAGGCCAGCCTTGAACTCACAAAGATCTGCCTGCTTCTGCCTCTCAAGTGTTGGGATTAAAGGCATGTGCCATCACTGCCTGGAGCAAGAGTGTATCTGTGTAAGTGTGCATGTGGATCTGTGTAGATGTGTATATACGTTGTGATGATGTGTCGGTGTGTGTATGCATCTGTGTGTAGGTACAATGTGTGTAGTTAGAGTTTGTTTAGGTGCACAGGGCTGTGAGGCCCAGGGCCAACCTTGGGTGTGGTTCCTCAGGCGCTGCCTACCTCATTTCCTGAGAGAATCTCCTGGGCCTAGAGCTGATCAAGGCTAGCTGGCCAGAAAGTCCCAGGTGTCCTCCTGTCTCCACCTCCCCAGCGCTGGGATTGCAACCACATCCAGATTTTATGTGGGTTGTGGGAATTTGAACTCAGGTCTTTTATCGCACTCCAAGCGCTTTCCTGACTAGACCATTCCACCAGTCTTCCCATGCGTGTCTTAAAAGACCTAATCCCCAAATTAACCACCTATGCTGGGCTCTCTCGGCTCCTGTCCCTCAGGTCTGGAACACATTTACAACTGTCATGTCACTGTCAGATTATTTTTGTTCTAAGACCCTGTCTTTCCTTAGAGGAATTCTTCCACACAAGTCTGTGTCTGGTGTGACTGGCATGTTGTGAGGGTCCTGGCAGGGTCTCATAAGCCTTGTGTTCACTGAGGGAATGCTCAGTCTTGTGGCTTGGGCCCTTGGCAGGCTATTGGTACCTGACATGGAATCAAACATGTTTCTCTTCTGTTGCTAGGAAGCTTATCTTTAAACAACCCAGCAGGTCCACTGTGGTGGTACAAATGTACAGTAGGGGCTGGGGAGATGGCTTGGTGGTTAAGAGCACTTAGTGCTCCTATAGAGGACTTGGTTCCCAGCATCCGTACCTAGTGACTGTTTGTATCCACTCCCTTTTTTTGCAACAGGGTGGTTTGTGTATGTGTGTATGTGTGTATGTATTTATGTCATCTGTTCATGTATGTGTGATGTGCATGTGCGCTTGTGTGTGTATGTGGTCTGTGTGCATGTGTGTTGTATGTGTTTGTGCGTGCGTGTGTGCATGTGTGGTATGTGTGTATGTATTTGTGTCATGTGTTCGTGTATGTGTGGTGTGCGTGTGTGCTTGTGTGGGGGGGAGGGGTTTATGTCTGATGTGTGGTGTACAGTGGGAGTGAACGCATCTCTGGTCTGTAGTCTTTGACCCTGTGAGCATATGTTCATTGCTATGTCATTGATCTGTATCCTTGTGATTTGGGGGACCTACCTACTGCCCAGACCCAAGTGTTTCTCCTCCCACACTCTCTACCTGCCTCAACCTCTTCTCCTTTCCTCTCTGTAAGGCCCGCCCCCACCCTCCTCATCTTTCTTGCTTGTTTATCTGGTCAGCCCTGCTTCCTTCTGGTCTGGTGATGCTTCTTGACTCACGTCTCATTCCTGGGCCTTGCTGGGGCGCCGTCTGCTGAGCTGTACTGGAGCAGTCCTGCAGAGCCGGCCCTCTACCCCGTCAGCAATGGTGCTTCAGTGCTAAGCTCTGCCTTGGAGGGAGAGGGACTAGGGCACGGACTGGGCACTGAGACAAGTGGTGGCTCTAATGAGCGTTCGCTGATGAGCTGGCTGCCTTCCATTCCCGAGCAGTGTTCAGTCAGCAATTGGGTTTTGTGTCAGGGCTTTTTACCTTTGTCTTGTGTGATGTTTGGTAGGAAATATCTTAACCATGGATTTGTTGGGTTTTGGGGGATGTTATTTGAAATTCTGAGGGTTAAAACAAAGATGTGTAAGATTGATATTTGAGAAGAATGAATGAGAGCCGGGCGGTAGTGGCACACACCTTTAATCCCAGCACTCAGGAGGCAGAGGCAGACAGATCGCTGTGAGTTTGAGGGCGGCCTGGTCTACAAAGTTAGTCCAGGACAGCCAAGGCTACACAGAGAAACCCTGTCTCAAACAAACAAACAAACAAACAAACAAAGAAGTGTGAATGAAAAAAGGAGAGGAGGGAAGAGGGAGGGAGGGAGAGAGAGAGAGAGAGAGAGAGAGAGAGGGAAAGAAAGAAATGAAGTGTGGAATGGGGGTGTGTGGGGTCTATACTGATAGTAGGGTTCTTACTGTGATATGCATGGAGATGAATGAGATAGATGATGGAGGGATGGAGAGAGAGATGGAGAGATGGAGGGATGGATGGTAACAGATGGCAGATAGAGGATAGAAATAGATTGTTAGAAAAATAAATGATGGGATATACCATGAGACAAAGACAGATGTGTGTATGTGTGTGTGCATACACACATGTGTACGTGTTCACATGTGTCAGTCTGTGTGTGTGCATGTGGAGGCCAGAGGTTGATGTTGATGGCTTCCCCAGTCACATTGCACCTTTATTTAAGAGGCAAAGTCCCTCCCAGAACCCAGAGCTCACTGACTCACCACCACTGGCTGGGATCATGGGCACACAGTGCCACACCCAGCTTTTTATGGGTGCTGGGGATCCAAACTCAGGTCCTCAGGCTTGTGCAGCAACCACTTTGCCCTCCCGCCATCGCCCTATCCCCTAGATAAGTTATTAGATAAATAGACAAATGATTGAGATGCCAATTTGATGGGAGATACATGACAGATACATTGCTGGACAGCAAAGCAGTGCATAATAAATGGTGGCATAAAAGATGACCGCAGTGTGATTCTCGGGACCCCCCCCACATGCACACACCCACACACATATCACGCACACACCACACACCACACACACACCACACACACACCACACACCACACACACACACCACACACACCACACACACACACCACACACACACACACACACACATACCACACACACACACACCCCATACACACACATCACACATACACACACCACACACACACACATACCACACACACACACCCCATACACACCCTACACACACATCACACATACACACACCACACACACACACATACCACATACACACACATCACACATATACCACACACACACCACCTACACATACCACACGCACACACACTACACACATATCACACACACACCACACACCACACACACACCACACACTATACACACACACACCACACACACACACACACCACACACCCCACACACCACACACACACACACACCACACACACACCCCACACACACCCCACACACACCCTACACACACATCACACATACACACACCACACACACACATACCACATACACACACATCACACATATACCACACACACACACACACACACACACACTACACACAGAGAACAAACAAATGGATAAGTTTTTTTTAAGGACAAGACCACAGACTTCAGCATAAGAGAGATAAATCAGTGCTTGGTAATTGTGGGGTTAGCGGTGAGCCTCACATGTGTAGGTGGTCAGTGAAATAGTAATTATGCATTTGGAATATGCTAATACTTTTGACCATCAAATATTGCAGAATATGGCTCAGGAGATGGCTGCCATCCACTGAGAAAAACGGATCATGCAGAGTGCTGGGCTCAGTTTCAGTGTGGCTTTGTGTAAGTTACTTATTCTCAATGTGCCATGGCATGTGGGACAGTGGCTCAGACCGTGTACTGCTTAGAACGCTCCAGTGAGAGCCTGGGAGCATGACTCAGTGAGTGGTAAGTGGATCACTTGCCAATCATAAGCAAGACCACCTGTGTTTGGGAGCATGTTTAAGACCTTGAGGTCCATCCACAGTGTTGCCAACCAAACAAAGGAGAGTCAGAAAGCAACGGACACTCAAAGGACATCCCCACCTCCTTTCCTCTTTCTTCTGCATACTTGAGGAACAAATCCACAGGCATCAAAGTAATTGGCCAAAGTTATAAACCTTTAATATGACTCTATTTTGCTCAGTTGAGGAAACACATGGTGACATCATGCCTTCACTTCTGTTGTAGCTACCTGGAGGTACTTACACATACAAACAGTATCTTGGAATCAACAACAAACAGCCGTCATGCTGATACACAAGTTGCCTTTTTTATGCGATTTTTTCCCCCTCTACAGTTATTCTGGTCATTCTTGAGTGCCACAGGGTTTTCCCACTGTAGACTAAATGCTGTGCACCCTTCTCCATGTGACGAGAGCATTGCTCTTTCCAGGTGTTGCGCTGCGGCGAGATTTGTTGAATCTTGTTTCCTCGTGCCCTCAGTTCTCACAGAGCAGTGTCATTGTTGGCACGGGCTGTGGGCTGCCCTGGCTGTGCCTGTTATCTGCCGAATACCTCCTGTGTGCCAGGCATTACATTAACGATTTTGTGCCCAGTGTTGCCTTTCAGCCTCCCGGGCCTTTCACAGTAGGATGTGTCAGAGGGGGTGACACTGCTCATGGCGGTCCCCCGCAGCTCCTCCGGACTTCAGCCATTCTGATAGGAAGCCATCCTGAGCCAGTGTTGTCACATGAGCCCAAGTTAGGCTCTGACTCAGATCTATGTTTAGCTCAATCGCCCTATGAGCCAGTGCACGCTTCTCTTCCGATGTTTGCGGTGCAGGGGTCGACCCAGGTCTTTGCGTATCACACGCAGGCATTCCACCACTGAGCTACACTCCCCCCCGCCCCTCCCCTGCACCTTATTTTGAGACAGCATCTTATTAACTTGCCCAGTTTGGCCTTGAGCTCTGGTAGTTAAAGCTGGTGTTGGCCTTGCGTTTCTCCTGCCGTAGCCTCCCAGTTGTCTGTCTCCGCCTGGTATTAGCCACAGGGTTGCTGCTTTCAAACACAAGCCACAAGTTGCGTCAATCCAGCCCATCTGTGTGCACATTACTAAGCACTGCTGCTCCTCCCATTCCACAGGTGAAGAAACAGATGCTGCAAAGGTTAAATAGCTTTGGCAGTCACCACCTGACAGTGGTGGGTTTAAACCAAGGCAGCTCTCCCCATTGAGAGTCGGTTGGTTGACTCTAACATGATTTCCTCCAAAGTCAAAAGTTCCATGGATGTCAACTTGGGAGTTGAAACAGGCAGGAAAGGAAGTCCAGGGCTGCTTCTGTTTACTCGCCTTATTTGGGTTGCATAGAGATGTGGGAGTATGAGCCGGGCGTGGTGGCGCACGCCTTTTAATCCCAGCACTCGGGAGGCAGAGGCAGGTGGATCGCTGTGAGTTTGAGGCCAGCCTGGTCTACAAAGTGAGTTCAGGACAGTGAGGGTTACATAAAGAGACCCTGTTTCAAAAGCAACAACAACAAAAACCCAAAAATGTGGGAGTACAGTAAAAAAAGAGCTGTTACCCACGGGGTTTGTGAGATGGCTCCAGCAGGAGAAAGTGCTTGCTGCCAAGCCCAAGGCCCTGAATGCCTTCCTGCAGATTGACCTCTGACCCCCACAGATGCACCATGGCCTCACTCCCAGTATTCACTAAATGTAATACAGTTTTAGAATATATTTTATTAGAAATGGAAGGTTGGTGCTTTTTGATCACTTCCCCTTGGTGGGGCTGCGGTCCCCGGGGGAAGAGGATGCCTTCAGTAGTAAACCGACTTCATGTGCTGAGGTGGGTTGGTGGGGGGCAGGGGGCTCCTCTTTTCTGAGGAATAGGGGAAGGGGAATAAAGGGCAGAGGGAGGGAACATGGGACGAGGAGAAGAGGAGGGAGGGGCTACAACAGGAGTTAAAGATAAATAAATAAATAAATAAAATTTTAAAAAAGAAATGGAAGCTTGGCATGAGCCGGGGGCAAAGACACAGGCTTTAGGGTCATGGGAGCCTACAGTCTTAACTGTGGGCCTTGCTCTCACTCTGGATGCTTGTTTTCTTATGAAAAGCAATATGATAATAGCAGCTTCTTCTCCTTCTTCTTCTTCTTCTTCTTCTTCTTCTTCTTCTTCTTCTTCTTCTTCTTCTTCTTCTTCTTCTTCTTCATTTATTTATTTATTTGAGATGTGGCAAGAGCAAGAAAGGGTCAGAAAACAGCACATGGCATGAGTCGAGCCCCTGGGCCTTCAGTGTGAGCACTGAAGGATTGTGAGGGGAGACGAATGTGAACTCTCCTCAGTGGGTGGCAACGCTCCCCCATGCCTCACTCATAGCACACAAGTTTGGGCATCCACCACTTTGTAAGGTGAGGGCCACTGCGCGTACCTGGCAGTCCAGCTCCCAGGATGAGCCTGAGTTTGGCACCAGGCTGTGCAGCTCCCAGGCAAGCTGCCATCTCGGAGACCATAACATTCTCATCTCCTTCATCCACGTCATAGGACTTTCTCTAGTATCATAAAGTCTGGACGCCCACATGCCTGATGCTCAACTCACTCCCAGGACCTGCCCATGAGCTGAACAGTACATATGTACATACATGCATACATACATTCACACATATACATCCATACACACATAAACATGCATACATACACAAATTCATACATACACACATACACATAATACACACACACACACACACACACACACACACACACACACACACACACACCAGCTTCCCTCCTACTCAGGAGGTGACTGGGACTTTACCTAGTCCTTCCTTCGTGCTTCTGCAGAACAGTAATTCTATGAAGCACTTCCCAAACTGATCCTGGTGTCAGCCTCTCCTTGCCAAAATCTCCAATGATCCATTAGAGGAAAGCTAGAGCTTTATAAGGAGCCGGTTTCAGCACTGGACAGAGCCATGGGCTCTGCCGAGGGGAGGCGGGACAGCTGCTGGCGACCTTCCGGCTCAGCCCTGAGCTGCCTTGGCCATCTGCCCTGTGGGGCTGGAGAAGACCTTGTCGTCTGTCTGTCCTCCTGAATTGCTGTGATAAATGCCAGTCGGCCTCACTTGGGGGCATCTGGCCAGTGTCCCTGCGGTTTGTAGGCAATGATTTCTCTCCTCTCCCCAGGGTAGGGAGGCAGCTGAGACAGACACAGGAAATAGTGGAACAGGAAAGGGGGGAGGGTGTTGGCTGCCCAAGGCTGCCAAGCCCAGGGCACTGTGCATTGTCATGGTCAGGGGTGCTGGGAAAAGGGTGACCTTCCCTATTTGTGGAAAGGATGGAGTCCGGACCCAGAGGTAGGAGGCACTGGCCTGGGGCAGGGCTGTTGTGGTTCAGAGGCCAAGCTGAGATGGGGAGAGGTCCAGGAAATGTAAAGCACCTTTATCTCCTCTTCGTCCCTCCCTTCTCCTCCCTCCCTTCTCCTCCTCCTCTCCTTCCTCCCCCTCCTCCTCCTCTTCCTCTTTATCATCACCCCTCCTCCATCTCTAAATATGTAACCCACCTATATGTGTGGACAAATTGGAAACATGTAAACTTTCATTGTGTCCCTACATTGTTTTCCCATAGCCTCACTCAGTAGCTCAGGCTAGCCCCCAGATTGTGATCTTCCTTCCTCGGCCTCCTGAGCAGCTGGGGTAAGAGACGGGCAACACGCTGTTCTTCCTCCTCCGTTAGCCAAGCCAGGCATTGAACCCAGGACCTCCCACATGCCAGGCATGTACTCACCCCTCAGCCCCAGCTGCCAGTCACCCTGAGAAGCTTTGGCCCTGGCTGAGCATTCTCCTTCGGAAGACACAGGGGTGTGAGTTATTTGTTGTCACTTAATCTGAGGCGACTGGAAGCAACTTTCAGGCTCATAACAGCAAAAGCACACAGGATGCCTTTCGCTCCTGCTCTGGGTCGTGGCTAACGTTTCTGATGTGTTGAGCTACTACAAGCAGAAAACATAATAGGGGCTTCAGGTTTGAGGGGCTGGGGATATGGGCAGCAGTAGTGCCGGCCTAGATTCCCCAGTGAGGAGCTGGTCCATGGGTTAGCGATAGAGCTCCTGCCTAGATTCCCCAGTGAGGAGCTGGTCCATGGGTTAGCGATAGAGCTCCTGCCTAGATTCCCCAGTGAGGGTGGTGGTGTGACTCAATGGTAGATTTTTTTTTTTTTGGTCTATCATGTATAAGACTTTAGATTTCATCTCCAGAAGGGTGAAAGAAAATAAAAACAAAACAGAATCTGGGCCAGGTGTCACTATTACACTTGTAATCTCAGGACTTGGGAGATTGGGGCAGGAGAATCATGAGTATGTCACACACACACACACACACACACACACACACACACACACACACAGAGTAACTCTGGAGGATGCACATATGACACCTACTAAAATGAGACTGGGTGCCGAAGTCCCACCGAGCCCGTGTTGTCCCAGTCTCCCCCACTTCACGGGGACTAAACCAGGAGAGAGAAGCTAAGACTTGTTGCTCGTCACAGCTCAGGGATGCACATGCATTGGGGTTTACACGGGCACCTCCAGCAGCCACATTCTTTCTTGTCATGCTCAGTAAGTAGAGGGAAGGTTGCCCTTCGGCATCTGACCCACACATAAGGAGGTGAAGACGCATATTACAGACACCATTTGCCTGCCGTGGTTCCCAGGGGCACAACAGCTTCAGATGCAGAGCTACCCAGGAGAGTTCAGCTGAATACCGACAACTGGATCTCTGCAGGGACTGCTGGGACTTGGTGCAGCTCTTCCTCCTCCAGCTTGGCAGTACTGCTGAGCTACAGCTGCCTGAAACCTCTAGACAGGCAAGACACAGAATCCAAGCACTATGGACCTGCGGCCCCCACCCAAGGCTCCCAGTACAGGCTCAGTTTGCATTTTCTCGGAGTCTGTCTCTAGCAACTGGCTGGCTTTTCTCTTTTCTCATACCTCTCTTTCCCCGTCTCTCTTTATTTTTTGATGCAGATCTCACATAGCCCAGGCTTGCCTTGAACTAGTTATGTAGCCAAGGATGGCCACAAATCCCCCTATCTTCTGCTTTTGCTTCTCCGGTGATGGAATGACAGACATGTGACAATATGCCCAAATCACTTGCTTGCTTTGATAGATTGGCAGGAGTGTACGCTAGCCAGATATTCTCCTGCCTTGGTCTCCCTGTTTGCTGGGGTCACAGGTGTGTGCTACCATGCCTGTTTGACCATCCCGTGTAATCATGGGTTCAGTGTGGTGCTTGACCCATTTGTTTACAAGGGGGCAGACGAAGCCGAGCTGGTGAGCTCAGTTGTCAACCTCACACGCCATTTCCTGTGTGGCAAGGGAGATGTTTCTCATGCCATCTCCGGGCAGTTGTGAACTGTGCTGGCCTTCACTCTGGCTGAGGTACAGAGCGGCGCTCCAAAGCCAGCCGGGCTCAGATCAGGTGGAATGTGCCTTGACCTGTGTGACTGCACAGTGCCCATCTGGATTAACTGGACTGACCTCTGTTAGGTTTCACACCCAAGAGAGAATGTGCGGTACTCCCTTCTTGTCTTGTCTTTTCCTTTCCAGCGTCTCCTACCTTCTCTCTCTCTCCAGGCCCTCCGCTGACTTTCTGCTACACCCTCCCCAACTGGGGGACCCAGGGCCCCTTGCATATGCTTGGCAGGCTCTGGGAATGGAACCCCAGGCCTGTGCAGATCCCCTGCCTCTGCACCGTGCCTGCAGCCTCAAGGCCTTACTTCGTTCTCATTCTCTACCTCCTGTATTTCGTCAACTTCATCTTCCTAGACACCATCCATCCCTCTTTGGCGTATGGTCCAATCCTGGCTCACCTGTTCTGGACCAGCTGCCCCCATGCTGGCCTCAACTTTTACTCTGTTACCTGATCATCCTTAGCCTGACTCTCCGTGTCTCCGCCCACCTCCCCCTCTCCCCTCCCTAAGTCTGTTCTATGAATAGCCAATAGAGGGCACTAGTGAGCACCAGCGTTAGACCCAAGCAGCCCCCAGGCCCAGACCCTCGGCGGGGGGTGGGGGGGGAGCAGGAGGGGCATCTCCTTGTCTCCTTTCACTCTCTGTCGTCACTGAGATCCACCTTTGTGCCGTTCTCTCTGCCAGGAACATTCTTCCCAACATCCTCTGGGCTTCTCCTGCCTTTGGGCCTTTGTTCAGGAGCCATCACTGCCCAACCCCATTCACTCCACACCTAATGGGCATCTGTCAAACCATATTGTGCAAAAAAAAAAAAAAAAAAAAAAAAAAAAAAAAAAAAAAAAAAAAAAAAAAAAAAAAAAAAAAAAACCATATTGTGCGTGTCTGCTCTGGGAGGGGGTGGTGAATGGATGTAGGCCAGCGTTGGTGTGAGGTGTGGATAGCCACGTGGTTCAGGACTGTGTCTCTCGGTGCCCAGAGCTCAGCCTAGCACAGATGCTCCGAATAGATGGAGGAGCACAGCCAAGTGCTGTAGAAGCATCGGGCTAGCAGGCGCCCAGGCAGCCGTGCCGCATCCCTGTGCCTCCACACCTCATCGCCCTCTCTTTTGAAAACAAAACAAACAAAATGTAGTAAAATAACACAACAGCCCAGGGTGTGACCCAGTTGATACAGCACTCACCTAGCGTTCAGGAGGCCTGGGTTTCAGGCCTGCATAAATCAGGCATGGTGGCCTGTTTTTCCTGTAATCCCAGGAGGAGGTAAGGGCAGGAAGATCAGGAGTTGAAAGTCATCCTTGGTTACATAGTGATTTCTAGGCCAGCCTGATCTGCATGAGACCCTGTTTAAAAAAAAAAAAGCATCAACCTCACACAGCATTCCTGTCCCAGCCATATCTGAGTGTGGTGTCCGGGATATTATGTGTGTTCCAACCTCCCGTGTCCACAGCCTTCTTGATACGATTCCAAGCTGGGTCCCTATTGCACAGTGACTCCGTGTTCTCTCCCCTAGCCCTCCGAGACCACCTTGACGGTTTGGTCTTTGGGAATGTGTCAGCTGTGAATGAGTGATGGGAATGGGTCTGTGGATGCAGGGCCACTGTGCTTCCGCACCAGCCAGGAGCTGCCCTTCTAAGGCTGAGAGCCACCCTCCGTGACAGGACCTCAAGGCATTCCTGCCTTCTCGCTCACTGCTCTGCTGGGGACATGGGTGTGTCAGGAAACCAGGGGGTCAAACCAGGGGGTTTTGACTTTGTGAGTATATGTGTGTGGAGGGGGCACAGAATGTGAACCGTGGTGTTTCCTTCTTTAAAAGCCTCTGCCTGGGGCGGCTGCTCAGTGGGTAAATGGGTAAAATGCTTGCCGTGTGAGCAATGGGGAAGGTGGGAATTATCAGAGCCCACAGAAATGCTTTGTGTGCGTGGCCACCTGCCTGTAGCCACAGTGCTTGGGGGGTGGGGTGGGGTGGAGAGGGGATTATCCCTAGGAAGTGTTGGCTGGAGCTCTGGGTTCAACCGAAGGTGATGCCTCGGTGAATAAGGTGGACCAACTGAGGAAGACTATATAAGGCTTTATCTGCGGGGTCTATGCGGGGTCAGTGAGTAGAGCTTTCCTTGTACACTTTAACTAGAAATATGGATCAGGGGCACAAAGAGCCAGACAGCTCTTATGTCAGTCTTTTCCCTCTCCCCCACCCCTATCCAAACTTTTTGATGAGCATATAGCAATTGTTCAAAGCTGCTGATGTCGTGATAGAGTGCCTATGCATGCATACAGCGTTGTAAGTCCATCCCTTTGCCACTGTTTCTTGTCTTTCCCCTTTCACCTTCCTGACAGCATCCCCTTACTCTTGTGTCCATTTCTTCCTCCTCTGAACCTGTTGAAAACACTCCTTATTCATCTTCCTACGGCTGGCTTATTCACTGAACAGGATTATCTCCACGTCCATCCATTTTCATGCAAATGACATAATTTTGTTCTTTATTGTTAAACCATACTCCTGTGAGTAGAGGTCACAATTCTTTTATCTACCTATTGCTAGAAATCGAGTCTGGTTTTGTAGCTTGGCTGTTTGTGAATAGTGCAGCAATGAACATGGCTTTGCAGGTGTCTACAAGTGCTATACCCAAGCCATGTGATCTCTGTGTGTGTGTGTGTGTGTGTGTGTGTGTGTGTGTGTGTGTGTGTAGTAACATGTGTTGCCCTGGCTAGCCTTAGCTTTTCTATGTAGCCCAGGCTAGCCTTAACCTTGTGACTCTCCTGCCTCAGATGGGATCACAAGCCTATGACATCCACCTGGCTTCCACACTGACCTCCATGGTGGCTAATGGGGTGGGAGTGGGGTTAAGGGTTGTACTCCCACTAGCCTTTGTTCTTGGTTTTCTCTGTCGTTCGTTGGTGGTGTTTGTTTTCTGGCTGTGGACTTTTGACTTGCTTTTCTCTGGTGGCCAAGGCTATGGAACACTGTGTGCATTCATTGGCCATTTGTGGGTGGGTGTTCTTTAAACATGGGGTGGGGGGGAGAGGTGAGACAGCCCACCCTCCCTTCTGGTGTCTCCACAACACTCCTTGCCTTAGGAAGTGACTGTGGGATGGGAGGCCCCTGATGCAGCTGAGTCAATATCCCAAGTGCAAGGAGCCAGAGAAGCCAGGACAGTCCACTGAGGAATGGGATGAGGTGGAGCTAATTTTATACTGGGGGATCCTGTAAAAAGATAGATGGGCGGAGAGGGGAGAGACTGGCAGAGACTACAGAAATGGCAGAAGTGATGGAGAACATCAAACCAGGGGACCCTGGTTGAGGTGGGCTGTGGGTCTAGGATGGGAGCTCCATGTCGTGGTGACATTGAGTTAAGAGGGATACAGAGTGGAAGTGAAGGCTCTATTCTCTTCCCCATAGACCGAGCAGGGAAACTGAGGCATCCAGAGCCCCAAATAGTTCCTTGTAAGAAACGGGATGGTCCGTACAGAGGGCTCTGGCTTTTCTCTTTCTGGCTACAGGCCTCTTTGAACCTCAGTTTTCTTTTCTGTGGAATGGGGATCGTGCTTTCTAGCCTCTTAACTTTTTGTTGTCAAAGCCGGATGTCGTCCTGTGCCTACTGGGGGCTTTAGACCCTGGGCACTTGTATGAATGTGGCTCCTTCTGCTGTGATGTTTGGGGATGGTTTTGGCAGGTGAGGAAATTCCTAGAATCTCAACTACTCAGAAGACTGAGGCAGAAAAATTGCAAGTTCAAGGCTAGCCTGAGCCATAGAAAGAGAGCTTCCCTCAAAAGAAAAAAAAAAAAAATGGTGGCCATTGAGACGGCTCAGTGAGTAAAGGCACTTGTCACCATGCCTGGCAGCTCAATCCCTGGGGTCCATATGGTGGGAGGAGGGAACTGACTCCCAAAATCTGTCCTCTGACCTCCACATGCACATGCTGTGGCAAGTACCACCCCGTAAGTGTAATTTTAAAAATTGTAAAAGAAAAGGAAGTTGCGGGTGTGTGTAAGGGGGTTTACGTAACCCTAATGCTGGAAGCTCACAGGGGTGAGGGTAGCCATACTTGTGAGCATGCTCGGTGCAGAGGGACTCCCTGGGGATGGTTGGAGCCCCGGCTAGAGTGGACCACAATAGTCACTCACCTATTGTTTAGGTCCGGTGTCCTCAACCCCCACCGTCTCCTACTATTGGCCTTTATGTCCTGTTTGAGGGACCGGTTGGTCAGTCTCACCGAGAGCTAACCTCACACCTTGGAAAAAAAGAAACAAAGAAAAAAGTCAGGAACAAAAAGGATGCTTTATTTCCCTTGGGCCTCTTCCTTCAGGGCCACCAGACATAGCTGCGCTGCTATGTGCCTGCTGTGTGCCCCTCCCCTCCCCTTTCTGTTTAGTGTGGCTTGGCCAGGTATGAGAGCACCTGCTCTTTACAGCTTCTCTTGCAGAGTAAGAGCTGAGAGTGTCCCGTGCTAGTGCCTGAAGCTGGGCTGCTGTGAGGTCCAGCTGTGCTTGCATCCAGAGGCTATGACCTACATGTCACACCCTTCGCATGCACCTCATTGGGTCTGTCCAGCAGCTCCATGGGGCCAGTTCTCTGTGGTCTCCATTTTATGCAGAACACAAGACTGAATGAAAGGAGAGGTTTAGTAACTTGTCAGAGATGTGCCAGCTGAGAACTCGGGCATGGAAATCCAAGGTAGCCTTGGACCTGGTACCCAGCTATTGGTGGCTTCAGGGAGGAGGGTCTGGTGCATGGGCGCACAGGTACATTCAGGTTGCGCATATGTGTGTGGACTCCACGGTCTCCCCGAGTCACTCTCCACCATATCCTTTGAGACAGGATCTCTCTGAACTCGGAGCTCGCTGATTGGTTGTGCTGACTGGCTATAAAGCCCCAGCGATCCTCTTGTTTCTCCCCTAGTCCAGGATCCATGCCCCCAGCTTTTTACATGGATGCTGGTGATCCAAACCCAGTTCTTCATGTCTGCAGCGCAGCTCCCCAGCTCAGAAGGTGCCGTTTGCAGAGGCCATCTTTCAGAAGGTTTCCTCTGTTTCTGTGTGCAGATAAATACCCCAGGCCCTTGTGCTCCAGTGAGCATCAGGCCCTAGCCAGTTAATGGAAGGTAACTGCCTTAGTGATGGAATTGCTCTGTCCCCTCAGGCATGCTGCCTGCCTGCAAACGCAACACTGTGTCTTTCTTCTGTCAGAAGCTTCAGTCAAACTTTACTGTCCCCAAATATTTTGCCAAAGAAAAATAGCAAGTGGGAAAGAAAGTCTGAGTCCCAGGCCAGCTGAAAGGACCATTTCCTTGGACATCAACTGCATGGAGCTGTGGCTATGACTGGACTCTGATCCAGTATGGGCCCGTTTGTGATTTGTGTCCCAGCTAGCAAGACAGCAGCTCAATGTGTGCCTTGGTTTACTCATTTGTCAGACCAAGAAAGAAGTGGTTGTCTGTCTCTCTCCTGTTCACTCATTCCGGCTCCAGTTGTGTGTCTCATTGGCCTCTGGCCACACCTGTGTTTCCAATCCCACATCAGCATTTCCACTCCTGCAGGTCAGCTGCCATTCTGACCTCTGACCCTGGGGCATCTTTTTTTTTTTTTTTTCAGAGACAGGGTTTCTCTGTGTAGTCTTGGCTGTTCTGGACTCCCTTTTTAGAGACCAGGCTGGCCTCGAACTCACAGCGATCCGCCTGCCACTGCCTCCCGAGTGTTGGGATTAAAGGTGTGCGCCACCACCACCCAGCAAGACCCTGATGCATCTTTGGTAGTGATGTCATGGCCTCGGGTGGAGGTCAGCAGCAGCACCGTTGTGGTTCTGAGCTGGTGGCCCTTGCCTGGGAAGGACTGGGGAACCACTATAGGACATTTGGAAGCACTACTGGCTTGTACTTCTGAAAAGTTAAGGTCAGGGTGCGATGATGGCTAAGTGAGTGAAGTACTTGCTTCAAAACCATGAGGATCTGAGTTCAAATCTCCGGTAGCTATGTAAAAATCTGTGCAAGGTGGTGCATGCCTATAATCCCCATGCTAGGGAGGTAGAGGCAAAAGGCCCCCCCGGGGTGTGTTGGCTAGCCAGCCTCACCGAACAGGTGACTCAAGGTTCCATGAGAGACCTTGTCTCAAAGGCTCCTGAAGAATGAGACCTGTAGTTGCCCTCTGGCTTCCACACACACCTGCTCGCCACCCCGTACACACATACACTTTTTATAAAAAAGGATTTTACTACAATATTCTTATGAATTCTTTGAGAATTTCATAACTCTGACCGCTCCTCCTGACTCCTCCCCGATCCACCCCCACCTCCCCTCTGCTCCCAACCTTGTGTATCCTTTTTTTGTGTGTGGTTATTTAAATAACCCAAAGAGTCGGATTTATGCTGCTTATATACACATGAGTGTGGGGCCGTTCAGTAGGAGGCCACGCCCCCTTTTTTAAAAAAGTGACTCTCCTTTCCCCCAGAATCCATCTAGAGTCTCTGGCTCCTCCGTGAGGGCTGGGAGCTTGTCCAGGGTGGAATCTTGACTGGCTTGTTCTTGCATAGATCTTGTTCAGGCACCCGCAGCTGCTCTGAGTTCTGCATGTCCAGAAGACACTGTTGGCCCGCCTTCCCCGCCCTTCGGCTCTCACAGTCTTTCTGCCCCTCTTCCTCCATGGTCCCTACGCCCTGGGGAGGACGCTAAGCTGAATTTCCGTTTGTGGCTGAGCACTCTGCTGACACTTACTGTCGGCACTGTGACCAGCTGTGAGTTCCTGCATTGGCCACAGCCCGGTGTGCACAGAAACTTCTCTGATGAGGACCATAGAGCTACAGATTTAAAGGACAGTTTGACATTTATGCCCATTTGGCAAAGTAATAGTAATAGAATCACCCATGGGACTTGTGAGATCCCAGATCATGGGTCCTTGGCCAACTTTACAATACCAGGTATGTTAATTTTTTTAAAAGATATTTTATAAAAGAGCTGGTGGCACTTTCTCCCACCAGTCGAAAGGAGGCAACAATCAAAAATGGACCCCGATGCTGCCTGTGTTTTCTGGGGGTGCCTCACGCCCAGATAGGAGTTTTAAAGCACCCACTATACTGATTAAACTTCTTTTATGAGACAAGGTTTTTCTATGTAGCCTTGGCTGTCCTGGAACTCACTATGTAGAGCAGGCTGGCTCCAAACTCACAGAGATTACTCCTGCCTCTGCCTCCCAGTGCTGGGATTAAAGGTCTGTGCCATTATGCCATGCTTAGACATCATATGTCTATATGAATGACGCTGCAGAGCTGTGACCCCAGCACGCTGCAGGCTGGGGCAAGGGATCACAAGGCTAGGACATCATGGGTTACATAGTGAGGCTTTGTCTTTAAAAAGGTACATGGGGTGGAGTTGGAGTTTGATCCTCAGAGTTCAATTAAAGATGCAGGTGTGGGGCATGGAGAGGTGGCTCGGTATTTAAGAGCACTGGCTGTTCATCCAGGGCACAGGATGGGGACAGGTGTTCAGTTCCCAGCACCAATGGCAGGCTGCTCACAACTGTCTGTAACTCCCATTTCCAGGAGAATCTGATGCCCTCTTCTGGCCTCTGTAGGCACTACATGCTGGCAAAACACCCACACATGGTAAAAACAACAACAGTGTCCACAAAAGGCCAGGTGTAGTACTGCACGCCTGTGATTGTACCACTGGGGAGAGAGAGATAGGATCTCTGGGCCTCACTGGTTACCCAGTCTCTAGCCAAGTGGGCACACACCAGGACCAATAGAAGATCCTTTCTCAATAAAACCTCTGTGGGGGCTGGAGAGATGGCTCAGAGGTTAAGAGCACTGACTGCTCTTCCAGAGGTCCTGGGTTCAATTCCCAGGAACCACATAAACCATCTATAATGGGATCTGGTGCCCTCTTCTGGCAGGCAGGCACACATTAGGCAGAACATTGTATACATAATAAATAAATAAATCTTTTTTTTTTTTTAACCCTCTGTGGAGAGTGACTGGGGAAGCTCCTGATAACCATTTCTGACTCCACATGCACGTGCACACGTTTGCACACACATGCACAGATAACAGCGTGCAGGTAGTTGTTCAGTAATCAGTGTCAACAAGGTCAGTCTCTGAAGTCAGAGGTGCATCTGCTGGGCTCTTGTCTCCACCGGATCGTTAGCTTGCATCTTCTTGCTGTGAGTGTCTTGTTGTGCGGTGTGGTGTTTGTACTCCCTGGGGCCAGAAGGAGTTCTTTGAGGCCTAAGAGGAAAATGTACACTCAATGTAGGACTCACATTTTTCCAGGCACCGGGAGCCCCTTAAGTTTGGGGACCAGCTATGCCCTGAGGATCTCGGTCACTGAAGGCTGCAGAGGCCCCACGGCAGCTGAGATTTTTTTTTTTTTTTCTGAGCTTCTTTATTGCTGTCTCAGAGCTGCTGTGAGTGGGAGGGGAAAGCTAAATGTATTTTGGGTCTCTTATATAATGCCATAGCCTGTTGGGGTCCCATCTAATTTGTGGGATCCCCTGGACTTGCCTCAGCCCCAAGAGGCTATGCTATCAAAAACGGTGCATTTTTCTAGGTTAAGTAGCCCTCCAGCGGAGGGGTTTAGTGATCTAGTTGCCAGCTAGAAGTGCCCGGCTTCACTTCTCTTTGGGGGCAGGTACTTTACCTATGGAATCTTTTGTGGTTTGGGCTCCAGGTTTTTGTGCACGGCTAGACGTGGCTTTTAATGAGGGGGTCACCTGGGCTGCCTGGCTGAGTCGCAACCAGTGCCACAGCACCTCTCTTTGTCCGGTGTAGGTATAGGGAAGTCAGAGGAAGCCAAGGTGAGGCTGGGACGCTGCCCACAGAGCAGGACGGACAGCTTGGGTGGCCTTGGCAAGCCACCAGAAGTGTAGTCACTCCACGCTGACTTTATGAAAGAAAGGCCCTGGTCAGCCTGGCACTCGGCAGCGGCGACTGTACTTGTAACAAGCAAGCTGTGCCTCTGCTGAACAGCGGGATGCTCTGAGACCGCAGGCATCCTGGGATGTGTGACAGAACTGTCATCATGGGGCGAGCGTGCTTGAAGTCTCTCCATTGTTGTCGGGGTGCATGGCAACACTAACTGCAGTAAGGGCAATCCCCACAGTGCAGAATGGGGGGCTCCCTTGAAGAAGCCTCACCATCTGATCGGAATCTTGCACTTTGAATAGCGTTTCCTTAGTCCCACCCACCCCCAGGTGCCACCATTCCACACTCTGCTCTTACAAGTGGCTTTTAAAATGAATACCCAGAGCCTGGAGATGCTCTATGAATAAGACCACACTTCATGAGTTCAAATCCCAGCACCCGTGTTAAAAAAAAAAAAAAAAAAAAAAAACAGGCCTGGCCAAACATACCGGTAACCTCAATACTGAAGGGGTGGGGACAGGATGTTGGCTGCCAGCCTAGGTCCAGGTTCAGTGAACCCCCAAAAGACTGTGGGACCAAGGTGCCAACCCACACAGTTCACTGCAGGGCTACTCAGGGGAGGACTGAGACCACATTCTGAGTGGCTGTGCCTTGGGCTCTCCGTACAGAAGTGTGCTTCTACTTCATACTAAAGGGAAAATGTTGAGCACATATGCCTGGGCACTGGGAGGACGGCAAGGCTCTGCTCCAGAGGAGCTGCAAGTGGCCGTGGAAACCACAACAGTGGGAGTCCCGGCCAGGGTCCGAGCACATCAGGGGGTAAGACAGAGAGGGACAAAGTGGCACACCGAGCATCCTTCCCTGGCCTCTGGGCATGTGAGCACAGCCACATACATGGTGCACATGAACACACCCGGGAGTGAGCGTGTGCGGCACGTGGTGCTCATCTTCCTGGGGCCGGCTCACCACACGATGCAGATGTCATTGAGACCATCGTGCAGCCTTGATGACAGCATTCCTCTCCTTACGCCATCCTTTCTGTTTTATGTTGTTTGCTTTAGGGGGTGAGGCCTTTTTTTTTTTTTTTTTTTTTTTTTTTTTTTTTTTAATCCCAAGCTGCCCTCTGTCTCCCGAATGCTGGGGTGACGGTTGCATGCCTGCCCATCATGGCAACTTGTTTAAAATTGCTGCCCTACGTCTTCCTTTACTAGCAAAACTCAGAGACGGCATAACTTCCAACCCAGACCCTCCTTCTGTTCACACTCTGACTTGACTGCATCCCTTGCAGGCTCTGGACAGACACCGTCCTTCCTGCCTCCTCCACCTCCTGGTGGCTCCAGGTCACATCAGCTTGTAGCCATAGCCACCACATCAGGCTGCCGTGGTCCCTGGTTCACTTGCCCCCATCTGTCTTCAAGACTCCCCTTCTGCCTGACCTAAGGACAAATGTGGCCACATTCAGGGTCCTTCAGGGAATCCAGCTGTGTGCTCCCTGTTTTGATGCCTATCACACATCCATTGAGACCCATTTCAAAGGCAACAGATGTAAGGCTGCAGGCGCAGACATATCTTTCCACCATTCGGTCCATGCTACCCGGAAGACTTGTTGATTTTGCCCTCCGATCTTATCTAGGGTCTCCTCCTTTTGTATATAACACCTGAAAATTCTTCCCCCTAATTACATCATGAGACCTCTATACCTCTGCGTCTAAGTTTCTAAGTTTGGATTTTTTGTTCATCTATGTGTCTTGCCATGCGTGTGGAAGTCAGAGGACAACTTGTAGGCGTCAGTCCTCTCCTTCCGCCGTGTGGGTCCCAGGGATAGAACTCAGGCTGTCAGGCTTGGCAGCAAGTGCCTTTACCCACCGAGCCATCTTGCTGGTAGAAAACCTGGCAGCCTGGTCTCCTACAACCCATCGCCACTGTAAGAACTTTTTTTTTGTACATCAATTTCTTTCTATTTTGTGGACAAAACCTTTGAGAAATCGAGGTACAGAGGGGTTTGAAAACCACTGCAGAGCACACAAGATAAATAGTGTGTGCTCTCACTTCTGGGTATAATTGTGTGTGTGTGTGTGTGTGTGTGTGTGTGTGTGTGTGTGCATGCGTGCAGAGGCCAGAGGAGGACATTGGGTCCCTTGCACTATCCAGCTCTGTCACCAGTAGGTAGCAGAGCCAAGACTCCAGCCCACAGGGCCTAACTTCAGATTAGTGTTCTAAAATCCACCAGAGTGTGATCACAAAGGCACTGTGAGCTCCCACTGTGTCAGGGAAAAGGCAGAAAGAAGAAGAAGAAGAAAAGGACCAGAAAATTCTTAGCTGCCATGTGAGCTCTCACTTGTTCAGGAGACTGAAATAAGGTTGCTTAAGATTATCACAGGCAACATAGTTGAGACCCCAACCCTGCCCTGGTCCTAAAACACAAAGTGATAAGGAAAAACAGAAGATGTGGTAGGTAGGAGCAGGAGACAGGGATGACTGTGGACATCTTGGTTGTTCACTGATGCCGTGGATTCCTTTTAACTGCCCTGTGGACTTGCTGGAGAAGCCTAAGGTGTCCTCAGAAAACCTGGGATTTGACAAAAAACTGCAGAGGAAGGAGGGATGCAAGGGGAAGAGGGGTGCTGCAGAGGGAAGAGGGATGCTGCAGAGGGAGGAGGGATGCTGCAGAGGGAGGAGGGATGCTGCAGAGGGAGGAGGGATGCTGCAGAGGGAGGAGGGATGCTGCAGAGGGGGGGGATGCTGCAGAGGGAGGAGGGATGCTGCAGAGGGAGGAGGGATGCAGAGTGAAGAGGGACACAGAGAGAAGAGGGATACAGAGGGACGAGGGATGCAGAAAGAGGAGGGATATAGAGGGAGGAGGGATGTAGAAGGAGGAGGGATGCAGAGGGTGGAGGGATGCAGAGGGAGGAGGGATGCAGAGGGAAGAGGGTGGCTGCCAGGTGGAAGAGCTTCACTGTCACCAAGTGTGCTGAGTGTGGACTGTGCTGTCTGGATGGTCAGTACTACCCCAGTTGGAGTCCTCAGCTACTGTGTGGGTGCCCTGGGGCACACAGATCCCAGGCATGACAGCCTTTGCTGTCCATCCCTGCCCAGCCAAGTGGAAAGCCCCCAGGAGCCAGCAGCAGGCATAGGCAGCACTATGAGTGCCAGGCCCCTGCCACCCTCCGGATGCCAATGGGAGCTGACAGATGGACGGCTGGCTGCCAGCCAGGGGCCAATGAGTTCTTGGCAGTTGCTTTCTGACCTGGACAGGCGGCTGCCACCTCCTGGAACACGAGCTGTTCTCCTGGTGACAATCCCACTTGAAAGGCCATGAGCTTTGAAGGGTCCCCAAGGCTGTCCTTCGGCATTTTTGGAGCTGTGTGCACTGTGCAATTTGGTCACCACCAACTTCAACTTCACATGAAAATTGCATTTATTTTATCTTGATTTAACTGTGGTAAAATATACATGATATAAAACTGAGAGCCAGTGAGATGCCTCAGTGTATGGTGCTTGCAACCAAGCTTGATGACCCAAGTTCTATTCCTGGGACTCCTGCTGGAAGGAGAGAACACACACTCCTATGGTCTGCTCCTGACCTCCACACATGCACCACAGAATACATACACACATACATATAAATAAGTGTAACTTTTTAAATGTAACATTGGGCATTTGCACACACACACGTGTGTGTGTGTGTGTGTGTGTGTGCGCGCGTTTCAAACATGCTAGGTGGGTGTTCCCCTACTGAGCCACACCCTAACCCTTGAAGCATGTTCACGGTGTGCCAGAATCACCATCCATCCCTACAGCATCTTCATCTTCCCAAATGGGGAAATCTCATCTCAGTTAAGCACTCACTCTTCAGACCCAAGTCCCTAGCAACCACTATCCTATTATGGTACCCAGGCGGATATTAAACTTTAACGCATGAATTTGGGGTGACACTCAGTCTGCACCATTTAGCCCCTCCTGATCATATTCTCACTTTCCCCTCTGTCCATAGCCAAACCCCCAAGATTCTAAGGCCTGCCTCCTGTCTTCTCACCCTATAGCCTCTGTCCCCAGATGTCCCAAAATGGATCTGGAAAAAAAGACCCCGGTGAGAAAACAGCAGCTGTCCTTGGAAAGCATCCGAGCCCACTCCGTCCCTCCATTCTTCTTCTCCTTTCTCCCTCTCTTTCTTCTTTCTCTCCCTCTTTCCTCCCCCTCCCTCTTTTCCTCCTCGCTCTCCTTCCTCTTTCCCTTTTTTCTCCCTCTCTTCTCTCTCCCTCCATCCTCCCTGTCAAAAAAAAAAGTATCCCAACCCCCCTGCTCTCCACTCCAACGGAGATTAGTGCCGTGTCCAGCTTCTTATTGCAGAGGGTGGCAGTTCATTCAGAACACATAACCGCTAAGTATTGAGACTATGTAATGATCGAGTGTTTGGTCCTAAATGGGACAACTGTGTCTCCCCTCCAAAGTTCAGAAGACCTCAAAGGAGACGAGGCAGGAAAAAAAAAAAAAAAAGTAACAGCCAGAGGATAGAGGGCATGGTGCAGAATGATGGGCTTGAACTCACTACCACTGTGCCTACCTGTATCCCTCAGCGTTTCATCATGCAGAGAGCCATCAGGGTCTGTAAGACCCCACCCTCCCTGAGGGACTACTGTTAGCTACTGGCTGGGGGCTCGTCATGTACTTCAGTGGTGTAGCCATTGGTAAGTTACAGTCGCACCCGTAAATACCCTCCCAGCTGTGCTGGGGGGAAAACTAATCAATTCAGTGGCCACACACACAAAGACCAGAAAGCCTGCAGGGGAGAGCTGGATGGAAGTAACTACAATGCAGTGTATGAGACTTTTGAAGGAGAATTTTTTAAAGCGTGGGAGAGCTGAGGATTTGGCTTAATGATAGAGCGCTTGACTAGTATGCATGAACCAGGAGGGAGGGAGAGGGGGAGGGAGGGAGGGAGGGAGGGAGGGAGGGAGGGAGGGAGAAAGGGAGGGAGGGAGAGAGAGAGAGGAGGATGGATGGAGAGAGGGAGGGAGGGAGAGGGGGAGGGAGGGAGGAGAGAGAGAGGGAGGTGAGGGAGGAGAGGGGGGAGAGGGGGAGATAGGGAGGGAGAGCAGAGAGGGAGGGAGGGAGGGAGGGAGGAGAGAGAGAAGGAGAGGGGGAGAGAGGGAGGGGGGCGAGGGGAGGAGAGGGGGGAGGAGGAGAGGAGAGATAGAGGGAGGGAGGGAGGGAGAGAGAGAGGGGAGAGGAGGGAGGGAGAGGGGAGGAGAGGGGAGGGGGAGAGAGAGAGGGAGGGAGGGAGGGAGGGAGGGAGGAGAGAGAGGGGGAGAGGGGAGGAGAGAGAGAGAGGGAGAAGGAGAGAGAGAGGAGAGGGAGAGGAGGGGAGGGAGGGAGGGAAGGGGGAGAGAGAGAGACGAGAGGGATAGGGAGGGGGAGGGGGGAGAGGGGGGGGCAGCGAGGAGGGAGAGGGGGAGAGAGGGGAGACGTGGGGATGAGGGATGGAGGGGGAGAGAGGGAGGGATGGAGACGGGGGAGAGAGGGAGAGCGAGAGCGAGTGAGAGAGAGAGAGAGGGAGAGAGTAGAGAGAGAGAGAGAGAGAGAGAGAGAGAATGTTTGGGACCAGAAATATCTTTGATTTCTGAGACTTGTATTTCAAGTTGGTGGATTGTTGGCATGTTGAGGATATAACTTTGTCATAAAATATTTTCGAAATGTAGATGAAGGGCTGGAGAGCTGGCCCAGCATTCAGAGCATTTGCTGCTCTTGCAGAGGACCCGGGTTCAGCTTCCGGCAACCACATCAGGCGGCTCCCAACTCCATGTAACTCTACTTCCTGGGCATCTGAAGTCCTCTTCTGACCTCTGTAGGCATCTGTGCACCCATGGCATACAGCAGACACACACACACACACACACACACACACACACACACACACACACACACACACAGTGATTGGAAACGTGAAAGGCGATGAAACCTGAGTGTTTTGAAAAGAGAAGGATCCAGTCATGTGTCTCACCTCCATCCTGTTACCATGAAAACACCTCTGCCTGTCAGTGTTCCATGTCTGTCCAGAAAGGCTAAACTGAACAGTAGTGGCAAATGCTGGCCTCATCTGTATCGGGACAGGCTTTTGCTGGAACGGCTCACCCCACATCTCAGTGACTTACAGAAATAACATTATTTCTAGCCTTCTCCACAGTCCAAATAAACGGGATGCTGGGCATGGTTGGGCTCAGCTCCACCTGTCACACAGAGCTCCAGGCTCCGTCCATCTTGTGGCTCCATCCATGGAGCTGTGGGATCTTCCGCTGGATCCTCCACAGTTGTAAACTGCAAAGAGAAGAGATGAAATATGGAAGGAAAGCCTTAGAGAAAGTTCTTAGGGCACAGTGGCCAGGGGAGGTGGCTCGGAGGGCAAAGTGCTTCCCATGCAAGCATGAGGACCAGAGCTCATGTAAAAGCTGGGCGTGGTGATGTGTCTGTAACCCCCACACTGAGGAGGCAAAGGCAGGTCATCCTGGGGCTCACTGGCCATCCAGTCAATCTAGTCAATCAGCGAACTCCAGGTTCAGTGAGAGACCTAGTCTCAAAATATAAGGTAGAACCAGGCACAGTGGGGTACACCTTTAATCCCAGTAGTCCGAAGGTGGAGGAACTCTAAGTTAGAAGCCAGTCTGGTCTACATAGTGAGCTCCAGACTAGCCAGAGCTACATAGTAAGACCCTGCCTCATAAACATACCTACCTACATACATACACACACACACACACACACACACATACATACGTACACATACATATATCATGAAGAGCAATAGAAGAAGATCCCTGACATAAGCCTTAGACCTCCACATGCACATAGATGCACATATGTGCGCACACATGAACATGTATCCATGCATACACACACACACAAATACACACAAGCAAAAAAAAAAAAAAGAAACAGCTTTAGGTTGCAGTTTCCACCACTCCCTCCCATGTCTCAACGGCCAGATTTAATCATTCTAACTCTGTCTAGATGAAAAGAGTGTGGAAAGCTACGTTCTAGCAAAATGCTGGGGCGTGTAAGAACATGGGAACCGGAGAGCAGATGGCCAGCCCATGCTGTGGCCACAGTCGGCCTCCCTAGAGGACACAGCCTACTCCCTGACACAGACTGGGTCATGGTACAGGGTACAGTACAGGTGGCCTCCACGCAGCACACAGAGCCCAGGCCCGCTCCCTCTCCACCATAGCCCCATGACATCCACCTGTTTCCAGACCAGGGACTTTGAAGCCGTCCTGGCCGCCCCTCCCTCCTTGAATCACCCCATTCAACACTCTTGAACACACCTATCGCTATCTCCACCCAATGCCTGCCCCGCTCGGCACAAGGCATGTCGTCCATCATGTCTGCCACGGTGGTTAGCATCCCTGGGGCCTCCATCTACTGTGTACTCCTTCTTCCTCTTTCTTCTCCCCACCTTTGGCCTCTGTGACGGGGGTTTCACTCTGTGGTCCAGGTTGGCTTGGAATTCAGTATCCTTCTGCCGTGGCCTCCTAAGCAGTAAGGTTACTAGCGTGCACCATCATGTCTGGCCCAGGCAAACCATTTCCATCACATAAATACTTAAGTTAAATCTTGTCACTTCCTACTTTAGTAATGCCTACAGAAGCCATCTTCCAGCTCTGTGATGGCTGTGGAACCCTTTCTAGCAAATGGATGGTCCTTTCCAGAAGGTTCGCAGAGAGGAAGAGACACCCCCTACACACACACACACACACACACACACACACACACACACTTCTTACTCCCCCTGTTGCTGGTCTCATGCATGCTATATGCATCCTCCCCCCACTGAGCCACACTTTCCACTGGCCTCTTGTGTTACCGTGGTGTACCTTTCAAAACTGAGAAACCAGCCGGGTGAGACGGCTCATTTGGATAAAGGCATGTGCCACCAGGCAGGTGTCTTGAATTTGGTCCCTGGGACTCCCATGGCAGAAGGAGAAAACTTTGTCCTCTGGCCTCCACACATGCTCAGGGATATGTTTGCACACAAACAAATAAATGTAACGTTTAAATTGAAAGAAATCTAAGAAACTAAGATGGTCACATTACTATTAAATGCACCTCTAAAATGCTATTTGAATTCCAATGTGAAAAGCAAAAGAAAGTGATATTTTGAGGTAGAAAACAATTTTCTAGAAGTTTCCCTGTGCCCATTTCACACCTGACTCCTTGTGTATAAGTTGCTCCACAATACCCTTTGGAGTAAACCAGTTGAACTCACAAACCTCTAAGATGGTGTTTCTCAGCCTTCCTGATGCTGCAACCTTTGAATACAGTTCCTCATGTTACGGCTTTCGACAACCCCCCCCCCCCCGCAACCATAAAATTTTTATTTTACTTTTTTTTTTTCTTTCTGTTTTTGGTTGACAAAAGATCAATGTCCTAACAGTACACTCCCTGAGTCTACACTAAATACTTTATATAGCATTTCCTCCCAGCTATAATAATTGAGTTGCAAAGACCTTAAAAGGTTTGCGCTCTCTCTCTCTCTCTCTCTCTCTCTCTCTCTCTCTCTCTCTCTCTCTCTCTCTCTCTCTCTCTCCCCTGAGACAGGGTTTCTCTGTGTAGCCTTGGCTGTCCTGGACTCACTTTGTAGACCAGGCTGGCCTCAAACTCACAGAGATCCGCCTGCCTCTGCCTCCCTGAGTGCTGGGATTCCAGGTGTACGGCCGCAAAACTATTTTTATTGCTGCTTCATAACTATAATTGTGCTACTGTTATGAATCCTAATGTAAGTGCCTGTGTTTTCCAGTGGGCCCAGGTGACCCCTGCTGTGTGCAGGGCAGTTTCTCCAGGTACCCGGGCACAATGTGGATGAATTTCTAGTATTCAACCAAGATAAGCATGTAGTAAAAAGAACTGGTTGTGGTTGATAAATGTGATAAGATACATAATCATTAACTCACGATTGGCACAAGGAACAAAAAGAAAACCAAGAGGAAGCTGAGGGGCTTGAGAGAGAGGGGTCCTCTGAGGGAGAGAAGTGTTCTCTTTCTGCTTTGGTGAAGGGTGTGTGGAAGCAAGGTGTTGGCCACGCTGGATAGGGCAGGCAGGGCTGGTAGCATAAACCAGTGTGTCACGCCCCATCCGAGCAAGCAGAGGAGTGGTTGGCTTCCATGTAGCAATCACAAGAAATCACAACACATACCGACCAAACATGTGTTGACTTTAAGATGATGAAGAGGCAGGTGGATCTCTGTGAATTCATAGCCAGCCTAGTCCACATAGCAGTGAGTTCTAACCCAAGGCCACGCACTACACAGTCAGGCTGTATCCAAAGATAAAGCCTCATTTGTGTGGTGGGGGACCCAAGATGTCACCTCACAAGGATGAGGCTCCACGCCAGCCACTCTCCCTAGTACCCACCATCCAATGTCTATGTGCCCAGAGACCCAGAAGGAGCAAGCTGAAAGCTTGAGGGCCTTAAAGAGAAATGGCTGCTTTAGTGCGGTGACTCCAAATGCTGAGGGCACATCGAAGCTGCTGCTGTGACTCATCCTGCCTGTGCAAGACCAGCAACTCTGTCTCCTAAGTTTTCACTCCTGAGAACTCACTTTTAGAAGCTGAACTGGGAACAGGGCCTCATCTTTCATCTCCCACTGTTACATGTTTAGGACAGATGGAGAAGGAATGCCTTAGCTGGGAAGGAAGCTTGAACTGACCACTTAGGCACACCTACCAAGTTTGGTAAAGGTGGCTCTATGTATATACTTGTATAAATAAACCTCTGTCAACCACAAAAAGAAGCTGTAATGAAGGGCTGGAGAGATGGCTCAGTGGGTAAGAGTGCTGCCTACTCTTCCAGAGGTCCTGAGTTCAATTCCCAGCAACCACATGGTGGCTCACAACCATCTATAATGTGATCTGATATCCTCTCCTGCAGATAAAGCACTCATATGCAATAAATAAAATAAATAAATCTTAAAAGAAGAAGAAGAAGAAGAAGAAAGAAGAAGAAGAAGAAGAAGAAGAAGAAGAAGAAGAAGAAGAAGAAGAAGAAGAAGAAGAAGAAGAAGAAGAAGAAGAAGAAGAAGAAGCTGCAATGAAAGAGAAGCTGGAGCTAGGCCAGGCAGCAGGTATCTGCCACTCAGATGAGGACCTCAGTCCCATCTTCAGCCTTATGCGGCTAGAGAGGTGGCTCAGTGGTCAAGAGCATTTGCTTCTCTTCCAGAGGACACAGGTCCAGTTACCAGCACCCACATGGTGGCTCACAAGCATCTGTAATTCCAGTTCTAGGACAAGGACTGTACATACATTTGGTGCACATAAACTCATGCAAGCACATATATACATAAAATAATAACTTGTAAGGTGGTTTACACCTTTAATCCCAGCACTCAGGAGACAAAGACAGGTAGGTCTCCGTGAGTTTGAGGTTATCTGTTCTATGTAGAGAGTTCTAGACCAGCTGAGTGACAGAGTGAGACTCTGTCTCAAAATAAGAAAATAAGGGCTGGAGAAATGGCTCAGAGGTTAAGCTCACTGACTGCTCTTGCAGAGGTCTGAGTTTGGTCCTGAGTTCAAGTCCCAGCATACCACATGTGCGCTCACAACCATCTATGATTCATCTGATGCCTCTTCTGCCCTGCAGGTGTACATGCACACAGAGCATTGTATACACAATAATAAATAAGCAAATCTTAAAAAAAAATATTGAGGGGGAGGAGTAGGGGGAAGGAAGAGGAGAGGGAGGAGGAAGAAGAGGAGGAGGAGGAGAAGAAGAAGAAGAAGACTTCAACAATGATCATGATGGCAGGTATGATAGCACACACCTGTGCTCCCAAAGTTGTGACAGGTCGATCCCTGGAGCTTAATGGCTGCGCGCACATAGCTGATTGGTGAAGCTCCAAGGCTGGGAGTTAGAGCGGACCCTTGCCTCAGAAAGCTTACAAAGTCGGCCGTGCTTCTCTAGGAAACCATATCAGATGCTGTTCTGGCTGACCCTCCACAGGCATACGCCTACACACATGCACAGAAAAAGAAAAACCCCTCCAAGTCTTGTTTTTAGTAGTTTTTGTCAAGGGCTGAGAGAGTAAAATAGGTTGTTAACTGCAGAAGAGATGGGATTCACACGTTTGCTTTAGTTTTTCTTTTGGAGAGGAGACAGGTTCTCATGTGACCTACACCGACTTGGAACTCACTCTCTAGCCCAAGTTAGCCTCGAACTCACTGTGTAGCTGAGGATGACCTTTGCTCCTCCTGTCCTCTTTCTGGAGTCACAGGTGAATAGCACCGTACCCAGTTTTAATGGTGCTAGGGGCAAAGCCAAGGTCTTGTGCATAGGAGGCGAGTGTTCTACCAATGAGCTGCATCCTCAGTACTTGGCTGCTTTTTCTTGTTTGCTTGCTTGTTTTATGGTAGAGTCTGTCTCAGTAGCTCAGGCTGTCCTGGAACTCACAGTTGTTCCCCTGCCTGTAACTGCAGGAAGGCATTACATACCCAGGAGTTAACAAGAGCGATATCTCAGTGGTCAAGAAAGAATGGCATTTGGAAAACTAGAAAGCATACTGTTTTCCATTACTGAAGGAGAGTACCTGAGGCCAGGTCATTTATAAAAAGTGCGTGTTCTGCAGATTTCATTCGGGAGAACTTCGGTTTCTCCAGAGCATTGCTGCTGGCAACTACAAGGCCTTCTTGCCACATCTGAACGTTGTAAAGGCCCCACACTGACCCAGAGTCACATGGCCAGCTCCAGTGTCTCTTCTTACAGTGCCACTAACACCTGCCTAATCCCCCCGCCTCCTCAAGACCTCATCCAACCCCAATCACCTCTCAAAGGCTATGAATGTGTAGATTTGCGGGGGGGGGGTCAAGTTTCCAACCTGTGAGTTTTAGGGGACACATGCAAACACCAGAGTAGAGATTTGAGGTGAGAGCTTGCCTTGGGCTGAGTCGGGCAAGGTGTGGGCATGAAGATGGACGGTGCGGAGTGGACTGCACTCCGGTGTGTCTGTGCTTTGCAGTTGTTCGAAGGCAGGTTTGTGCCCACCCAGACTTAGCATCCTGAGTACTTCCCAGCAGACTCTTCACCATGTGCTGACCAGTGCACTAGTGCCTGGGGACACAGACAGTCAGAGAACTAAAGGACAAAAGTCTACTAGAGGCCAACCGTGTGTGCGGTGGGCGGACCACCGTCCTCAAACGCAACACCAAGGAGGTGGGCTGCACATGGCGTATGGTAGGAGATATAAGTTTGGGGTGATGCAGACCGTTAAGCCCAGCATTCTTGGGAGTGCAGTGGCTATGTGAGTTCCATGGGCTATCTCAGGGCTACGGAGGAAGGCAAGGTGTGACACACAAGCAAAACATTCAAACAAAACAAAAAAGTAGACTGTTGGGGCTTTTGGGTCCCTGCCTAGATGCCTCCAGCCTCGCTCTTTCCGTCTGTAAAGGTTATTAGTTTCTGCTCACCCAAATCTCAGCCCAGAACCCTCTTACCAACACCCCACTCTTCCACGTTTAACCATTAATGTGTTAAATCATCATCAGGAAACAGCCAACTGCCCAAGCTAAGTTGTATCATGAACGGAGACCAGTCTCCTGTGTGGATAGTCATGAATGAGGCACAGAGCCGGGGGGGGTTGGTTCAGGTAGGGGTTAACTGGGAGAGTAGGCGGCTGACTAGCAACATGAAAGGATTGGGCCCGTTGAGCCATGTGAGAATTTGTGCCGGATGGAAAAGCCCCAGCTAGCAGGAACACGTAACGTGCGCCTGGAAACAGGCCAGTGTGAAGTTGGTGTGTCTATTTTCAACCTAGAGTTACAAAAATACATTTTCATAAAGATCACGATCCAGCTCGTCCCTCCTCCCTCCTCCCTCCTCCCTTCTCCCTCCTCCCTTCTCCCACCTGTGTGTTCACCCTTCCCCACCACTCAGCTGAGGCTCACAGGCGTCCTTCCACCCACTCAAGGACACCTTGTGGGATCAATCTTCATCACCTCCCTGGGATGAGGTGGACCACTGACTGTCCTCCCTTGGGGAGCAAGCCATGGCCTCTAAATTCATGAGTGGATTTGGGAAGAAGGTTGTAATTTTTAGGATAACAATCATAAGTCAGGGGTTGGGGAGACAGCAAAGTACTTGCCTTGCCAAAGGCCTGAGTTTGGGTCCCCAGAACCCACGTCCCAGACATGGTAGCACTACTCTGTAATCCCTGTGTTTCTGTATCAAGATAGGGCAGGAGGCTCCCCAGAAACGCACAGGCCAGCCAGCCTGGCACACACAGGAAGTGGGGAATATGGACCCTGTCTCTCAAACAAGGTGAGAGGGAGAACCAACACCCAAGGCTGTTCTTTGACCTCGATACCTACACTGTGGCACCCATACAACCAGAACACACACACACACACACACACACACACACTTTAAAAAGAGTGTGAATGGAGGTTAATGGGGACACCTTATGCACTTATGCACTCATATGCATAAACCCACACACATAAGTGAAAAATAAAAATAATCTTTGAGAGAGAGAGAGAGGACGGGGAGAGAGGAGGCGAGGGTGAGAGCTGAGAGAGAGAGAGAGGGAGAGAGGGAGAGAGAGTTCGAAAATCGGTTAGTCTGTGTGGGGGCCCTGTGAGTAGATTTGGTTCACTTTTATCAACTTTGCAAGCATGACAGCCTCTGACAAAGCCTGCATGTCCCCCTGGGAGGACTTCCAGGACGCTTAGCACTCAAGCTTGGAAGGCTAATCTTTGAAGGCGGACCCTCAGCCCCTTGCCCGTTCTTTCTCTTGCTATGTTCATATGTTCATTTCTCAACTATATTTATAAAAAGTTTTCAGGAAAAAGGCTGGGGATGCCTCAAGATAGCATGGACGGGGGTTGTGAAATTAAAAAACCTGATGCACCATCGCTCGTGATGTTCACGGAGACATTGAACAAAGGGACAAGCCGGTTGCGGCATGATGATGCTGTCCTAGCCACTGGGAAGCGAGGCAGGGGATTGGTAGCCAACCTAGGTATACAGTGAGAATTCAGTCTTGGGAGAAAAACAATCCATTTAAAAGAAGGAAGAAGGAAGTGAGGGTAGCTCTTTGAAGGTAGTAGGTACCTAAGAGTGTGCATCAGGCAGCTGGAATGCAAACAGCTAGACCCACTGAATTCATGCAGGAGAACGGGAGCTTGGTGTGTGTGCTTCTCCTGTTCTGCCACACCTACTGGTGTGTGCTCCTGTCATGGCGAGAAGAAAACAGCAAGGAAATGCCCACTGAGATCACCGAGGCAAGACGGTGCTAGAGGGTATTGACTGAGGTTTGAGAACAAGGGAAGCCACCGAAGGACCTGGGCCAAACTCTAGCAACTTCAGGCCATGTTGAACACTCTCATTTTGTCAGACTTTTGCGCATAAAATGATTGCAAATGTGCAAAATCCCGAGGTTCCAGAACATTCCAGTATAGATTGCAACTAGCTACCAATCAGCCTTGACCATACATAATGCGTCACCTAGACATTTTGTCAGTGATGGGGGTTTACATACGATGGTGGGACTGGTCCTGTGAGCTGTTGGCCACTACTTAATCTTCTACCTGGCTGGGGGGGTTCAGCCGCCAAAGCTGCCTTGAATGTGAGAGGCCTGAGTTCACCCCCCCCCCCCCCCCCCCCCCTTCCCTAGTTTACCAAGGGAGGAAAAGGACCGGATTTTCCCTCTAAATGACTCATCCTGTGCACCAGAAGTTGCTCGGTAGGTCTGAGCCGGCGGAGTTAATGACAATCTGTCTCAAAATAAGCGAGATAAACGCACGAAAGTTAGCCTGGTGGCACACATCTCTTTATCGTGTACTCACGAGGCAAACCGGCCGAACGATCAGGTGTTCAACACGGACAGCCTTGGGTACATGAAGGAAACTGAGGCACATCCTGAAGGTTTGGTTCTAGCTTGCGCACGGCTAAAACTCAATTCTTAGTATGCAGGATAAGATTCCTTTGACCTCGACCTCTTCGGCCTCTGCACACTTGACTTGCCGTTGTGGTGACGCTGGTGTATACAGTCCCCACTGCCAGTAATAGTATATTACTGGTTACACCTCCCGCCGCAACCTCGGCACGTAATGCCAGTAGTAACTAGTATGCTCCTACTCACATGTTTCTATATCTGCTACTTCTGTCACAGTCACAACCATACCTGAGGGTAACCAAAATCCAACAGTGGACGAACGGTTATTTGACTTCACCGTTTTGGATGTTTCTGGTGAGACAGGTGGTCGTGGAATGTGGCGCAAGCCCGGCCCCTCCAGCGAGGGAAGATAAAAAGGCAGGAGTGGCCCTTGGGGCCTGGGAGTGCGAGCAGCATCCCATAATCCCCATTGAACACCCTTCCTTCCTTCCAGCCCCACCTCCGGAAGGTTCTACCACTTCCCAATGTTTTTGGCCCTTCGCTTGCTGAGATCCCAGAGCTAAGCCCATCCTCCCTCTGTTAGAGAGACCCGCGGTCCCCAGCTCATTGGGGATTTCCGGCGAGGAATGAATGAAAGAGTCCTAGAGACCATCTCAGAGCTTGTTCTCCACGGGGGGATGGTGCCCTGCCCTCAAACACTTTTCAAGGACTGTGAAGAAAGAGGCTGAGTTAGCTAAAAAACCAGCCGCCCTTGCCAGGCACAACCAAAATCTGTAGGCTTTTTGGTTTGTTTGGTTGGACCAGTGGGGGGTAGGGCATGTGCAGGCCTGAGGGATGACTTGGGGGAGTTGATTTTCTCCCTCCACCTGGGTGCCACGACCAAACTCTGGTCCTCAGGCTTCCTGCTGTGCAGACAGAGCTGGGGTGGCTCTCGCTTTGTTTGGTTGTTTGTTTGTTTTTCCCTGTCCTGCTGCCATGGATCCTGAGCCTCCCACATTTTTTTGTTGTTAGTTATTGTTCTAGCAAAAATGCTCTACCACGAGCTATGTGCCTCCCAGCCCTTATTTAGAAACCAAACTTCATTTTGACGAGGATTCGGCGGCCCGCGCCCCGGGGCCCCAGTGGGCATTTTTTTGCGGAACAGTGGAAAGGCTGGCAGCGGCCGGATTGCCCGTCTCCCCCAACCGCCTGCCGCCCGAGGGGGACTCCGGGGCGGCGCTCGCGCATCCCTTCCGAACCACGC
>NW_026131549.1:0-26537 GCF_903995435.1 Acomys russatus
TGTTGTGTAATGGACTTTGGGAAATAATGTCAGCAGTTTCCTAAATCGATCATTTTTCCTTATATGGACCTTATTCTGTTGGTGGGTTTTTACATTATTTTTATGAAACTACTTGAAAAATAAAATGAATTCTAACATGTTATGGATAACAGATAGCTGTAGAAAAATACAGAAATGAGAATCCCTTACATATTTAAGCTATAATATGTCTGTACGAGAAATTAAACCAGAGAAGGTATAGAATAATCTAAGTAATTAAATAACTCTCAAAATGAATGGGAGACATTAACTGGTTTATGCCTACAACTGGACTATCTACCTATGAGTTAAGACACTTATTTAAAACATTACAAGGGAGTCACATTTAAGCAGCACAATATGTCCAAAATAAAAAGCAGAAAATGAGCTAGTTTTGGAATAACAAAAACTTCAAATGGACTATATTGATACAACGGACCCTAAACTTAGTTTCATTCTGGTTATTTTGCCTCCAAATCATTCTACGTCTGGGCTTCTAATTCAAAGTCAAGACAGGATCATGGGATTATTCTTACCAAAAAAAACAAGTAAAAAGTTGAAGACAAACATAGAAAAAATTTGAATTGATTAACGAGCAGAAACAAAAACCATGTCAACTGTCAGGGACAGAACTGATAGATATTTTATTGCCTCTTACTAATTCTGAGATTATGTCTTTCTGCTAATTGTAGCTTCAAGTACTGCTTGGGAGACATTAATGCTAAAATCTAAAAAAGCAAATGTATAGAGTTTATAACAAGAACAGATTGTATCCTTTCTTGTACTGTAAAGAGGACACCAATACAGTGTCACTCACCATTTTTACTGATGCAAATAATTCGTGTATGGCTGGTTATAAAACTGATAATCTATCTAACTAGTCAGAAACCCATTTGCATACATTAAAAAATTAGAAACTTTACCAATCCTTATGCTAACGTTGGATTTTCCTGAATCGCTAAGTGTATTCACTAACTATCAGAAGACAACAATCAGTTCCAAGAGAAAAAAGGTAGAGAGCACGTTAATTCTATTATATTGATGTTTCTATAGCAGAAGTTGACCTATTCTAAACCATGATGCTATGAAATGTGGATCATGGCATCTTTCACAAGTGGCAGAAATTTCTTAAGTCCCCCAGGACAGTTATTTTTGATTTACAACTTTCAGGTGATTGAAATGCACCTACATGTGACCATATTGGTTGAGCCTGTGGCCTCATTGATGAGTACTGTGCTATCTCTGGTGGGTAACCTACTGTTGCCAATGGGTGATGAGGCACTGTCAATGGCTGCTATGGCATTGTCATTTCTTGATGTGACCTTGCTGATGGGTGAGGCAAAAGTGAAGTAATGCAATCAACAGGATCCTCCCAAAGTCTGTAAGAAATCTGGGGAAGTTGGACAGGTTAAAAAATGATGGTTCATGTAGAGTTCTCCATGTTACTTGTAAAAGCTAATACACGTTTATATGTCAACTGTGTGCTCACAGAATGAAAACAACAGCTCATATCTACTACCCTTGTTTCATGTCCGTTGCATCTAGCCAGATAAGTTGCATAATAGACATGGAACCAGGGAGTGAGTTTTGGTAAATATTAATTTCCCTATTAACACCCTGTGCAAACAGACTAAATTTGAGGAATAAAACTAATGACTTCAAGGTTTAAATGTGAAATCTCTACATTTGATAATATCTTGTCAAAGACTTCTTTCTGGACTATCTTCCATTTTATCAATAGATGCTGACATATGTATTATACAGGAAGGAACATGTTTAAAAGCACTGGCCTCCACCCTACTCTACAGTCCATCTGTCTCTTTCCTGTAAGACTGACGTTGTGGATTCTCAGAATAGAAATGTGCATAAAAATTTAAGAGCCCTCTCTCCAGGTTGCCATGAACCACAGAAGGGGCTTCTAGCTATGGAAAGCAAGGGTCCTAGGATATCAGGTCGGGACAGATTCGGCGCGACAGACATTCACGAACACAAGGGATGTTCAATGCTCTTCCAAAACCTTTACTTGAGCACGGTCATTTATACAGTTACAAACCACAATTTGACAGATACAGAACAGGTTACAGAGTGCAAAGTACAGCAATAATCAGAAATTAAAAATACAAAAAGGTCTTCTCTCTATGCACAAGGGCCAGAGACAGACTGCGGTTAATCACCTCAGAAGGTGGCATGAGTTTTTCTTAGAATTTGCAGTCAGCTAGGCGGTGCTGGCTCCTTTTACAGGCATGTTATTTTTAACAGTTTTTACCCATGAGGGAAGTACTAGTCTGCACATCTGTAGCCCATACTGAGATAAAGTTGTTATATTCCTTTACACATCTTAATATTTCTGGTATTCCCATACATTGTAAACCAAAACAATCCCATGGGGTGCCATTCTTTACTACCTACTTGGTAAGTTGTGTAATTATGTCATTTTTACTCTGCTGCAGTGAAAGTGTACCATGGAGGTCTGGCCTTCAAGATTCTTTCCCAGGGACTCAGGTCCTAATGTCTTATCTTTTTACCATCCTTAGTAAACCATCGTTTTAAAGCCTCATCATACACTCCTATATATGATAATGGAGTGTACGAAGTAGGTCTTAGAGCTTTGGTCCTCTGTATTTGGGTCTCTGTGCCCATTTCCCTTCAATCCAGTCCAAAGTTGTCCCATTTCTGTTTTTTGTTTTTTTTTTTTTTTGGAACTCCCAGGACTGCTTCATTCTCCTCGCTATCCTAACATTCCTGGATATGCCTTCTCTTTCTAGAATTCTTTATCCTATGTTACGGCTATTGCCATTAGTCAAGTGCCTTCTGTACAGTTACATTTTCTTCCTTTATCAACTGCAAAAACACCTTCACCCCCAAGGTGTAGTTTCATTTACAGTCATGCTTTTGGTACTGTTTAATATGAGACATTCAGCTTTCTGCGGAACTACTTCATCCACAGCCAACATTGGTCCATTTCCCGATAGACTCACATCAGGTTTCTCAGTTACTGAGATGTTCAGAGGGTAAGAATGGCCTTGCCCTGGAGGTGGACTTAATAAGAATGCATGAGGGATTACAGAGCAAGGAAGGAGGGAAAGCAGAAGTAGGCCAATAACCAGGCACTGTACACCCAGAATTAGGGATACTTATCTCAACAAATACCTGGGCTTCTGCCACGGACCCTTGCAAATCTGGTTGCCCATCACCTGATTGATTTCGGAGCATCCTCTGAGCTGATAAGGAAGCATGTCACACAGGCACTAGCGGAGTATGTGTGGCACCAGGTTATTAATAGCAGTCACCATGTGCGCAAAACCAACACCGTTAGTGTAAAATAAATAGAGGTGTACCATACATGAACTTATTTACAATTTAAACTCCGGATTTTTCTGTACCTGCTCTGGTGGCCAATCTTCCTGATAATCTTGTCCATGTCTAAATTGTGTAGGATCATATGGCAGTCTGCGAAGCATCTCAACATGCTGGGACAACTCAAACACGTCTTTCTTGTTCTCTTTCCTGCAGTTATTGATTTGTCAAAAATAAACATCAAAGTATCACTTTTATAGACAATTAAAAGGCTTTAACTTTAACTAAAGTGTAGACTAAAGAACTGAGAGTAAGGAAGTTTTCAACGCAGAAAACAAACAAAAAAATACACAAACAAATAAAGGAAAACCCACCCTATATGTTTAAAGAGGGCTAAGTTAATTAGTTAGCTATAGTTGAGTTTTGCAAAGTAGACAGTTTAACAGAAGGCAAGATAATTTAGTTGGGGATCCTGACCATAGGTTCCTACTGTAAGGGTGGGTAACATATAAAACAACCTGTCTTTATGCCTACCCAAAGGAATGACCTTTATATATAAATTAATCCCATAGTAATGAAAGGCTGGTCTCTCAGTGAATACGGGGCTATGGGGCCTACAGACTGCTTCTGTAGCACACTAGTAAAAGATATTCCTCTGAGTCACAGACTTCTGAACATCCAAAATATCTGCAAAATCAAGTGTACATCATTAATCCTGTGTCAGAATCTACCTAGGATAAATATGTTTAATTCTTAGGAGCAATTGAGCTGCAGCTGATGAGAAAGTCTGAGCTGAATAAACAAAGTCAATGTAATTTACTATATTAATGAAATATTCATTCAGTTTTAAACTTAAAATGAACTTTCCATACCTCTTGTTCAGTATTTGTATCAGGAAAGAATCTGGTTATTTTCAAATCATAGACTTCTATTTTTACTAGTGAGTTGCCACGTTGGACAATCCTTTCCCTCAAAGGCAGACGCAGGAGTGGCAAAAAGTTCCTGTGCCTCATTTGTAGGGAAACAAAATGAATTGCTATTAGGTCATGCCTTTCTTTAATACACTGAATACAAGTTAACATGGAAAAGAATGCTCAGCATGCACACAGGGAAACTGAGATATCCAGAAGTTGAGATCTGGCTAGCTCTCCTCAGCTCCTGTACAAAGGCAGATTGAAGACATGCTACTGACTGTTTTACAAGTTTAAAATTGAATCTACATTGAGAGTTCAGTTATTCATAAAACTGTCCTTTTAAAGAGTTCTTTGGATTTCATGGTACTCAAAAAATCCATGTAAGACAAAATGAAAACTCAAAAACACATCCTTGTCTAACTAATAGGATGAGAACTAAGTGGGTATGATTCTTTGCCTCTTCCAATGGTTTATTCTCAGCCTTAACCTTGTCTTCTTGTTTTGGGAGCGCCACCTTTTTTCTGACTATCATGTGAAAAGGCCTCCGAAGGTACATTGTTTTCCATTTTCACTGGCTTTAGCATATTCATTAAATCCATCATTGAATCCTGTACAGAATATGCAGAAAAAAGCACTGAATTTTATTAAAACACTAAAATGTGAAAATTTTATATAACAGGACACTGTGGTTTTATTTCGTGTTAAAGCAAAAACACACACATACGCACAAACAGACACACATGTCTGTGTTGTTTCCAATGAACAGTTTGGAATAGATAAATAAAACTTACAGAACTAATTTAAGTGGTGCTAATAAAATTGTGTAAAATTAAAATTACCTTTGAAAATTGTGAAAAAAGTCAGATTAACCCTAGTAAGTGAAAATATTAAAATTATATCCATGATTCAGGTATGGCAGTTCTTATCCATATGAATAATTAGTACTTTGTGACACAAACACAGAAAAGAAGAAGCAATATTTTGTAGTAATTAGCAAACTTCACTGTTAATTCGATTTCATCTTCCTGACAATGCACATTATAAAAAATCTTTTAACCCATCATTAATGTGGAGATAGACAACCTGCTCTGACTTCTAAGAAATGGTGAATTGTATGTCAAGAGACTGCTTCAAACCTCAACTAATGTAACAAAATATTTTGTTGCACTGGAATATACTGCGTGGACATAAACAAAAAATGCTATTTATTCAAAGACATATTTTTTTAAATGTTTGTATTATTAAAATCAAAAGAAAGTGAAGGTTACATATTCACTGAAAAAAAGAAGTCAGAACATTTCTAACTGAGATTTCTAAAGCGTGCAATCAGTGATTGCTTGAATCTGTGAAAACAAGGTAACATATATTTCTCTGAATCTTCACATCAAATTATTTAGAGAAATTGAGTAAAATTGGACATGACACCAGGAATTTCAATCACAGAAGGCTGTGTTAAAACTCTTTACCACTTTGAAAATAATGGGAATTAACTCTTAAACTTCTAATAGGCTCATAGTACCTACTTGAGATAAGCGGTGTAAAATCCATAGAAGAAATCCATGTCCATGTGCTCTTGCTTGTATTTGCATTCATGTTTGTGCTTGTATTTGACTGAGATGATGCCCAGTTCTGAACTGTTTCATGTAGCATTTTCCAGGTAGCAGGTCGAAATTCTGCAAACTCAACCTGAGTTTCCAAATAAGATAATATATTTCACTACTGAGTTAGAATGAGACCCAAATAATAAGAAACACAGGCAGAATCCTAGAGACTTGGACATAATTTTTAACATATTGTAGGAAATTGAAAAGCCAACACTATGAATATATATATTTTTGTTAGTGTGTGTTTGTGAGAGAGTGAGAGTAAGAGCAAGTGAGTCTTTTTACAAATATTTGCAACAAATTTATGTAAATAACAACAGAAGAGTGATAACATTTTAGTTCGACTCAATGGCTGTTACTGCACATACTTCTGAGTCTGAATCAGGATGATCCATAGTAAAGGTTCAACATGGCCCATTCTTTGCACGTCTTTCCTCTGGCATCTTTTTTCAAGCCTTCATTAAACCATAAAGAAATAATAATCAAAATGTGTTTTAAGTACTGGCAGGATAGTTTCCTCCTTGTTGTATAGCTGTCATACTACTAGACTGAGTTATATAAGCAAAAGGAGGCAGAAAAAACCTATTCATGCTTTGGCCATCTGTGAAAATGTGATCAACAATTATAACTGGCATGGGAAACTATTTCCATATTTGCAGTAGTTGCATCAATGTTATGTGGGAGCTGACTCATTTCTGAGTGGATGGATAGCATATACATATGTGGTACTATAAGTCTCATCAAGAAAACAAAGCTGACGACTTCTCCAGCCACAATGTTGAATGTACTTGTCATTACCTAGCTTAATGGATATAATATAAATGTGGCCTCTAAATTAATATCTTTATGCAAATAATCTTCATGCCCATGGATTATTGCAGTTTTCAAAACTCATATGAGTAGTGCTTTCATGAAATATTCAGAAGTTAAAATTGATAGTCAGAAGTAGCCAAACTGTAGAGAATTAGGTGTTATGTGAGAGTTTTCATATATGTCTTACATGGCTAAGAGCCCTTTAGACAAGCTTAGGGAATATTACACTACGGAGGGCTGAAGGGTCATAATAATTAGAGACCTTGGAGGAAACAGTGTCATATTATCCATGAAAATAACACTGCAATCAGGAACTCATAATAATATTGTGACCCATGAGAACTACAGAATCCCTATGTCCAGTAATTCTGCCACAAAAAACTTCTTGTTCTAATTGATGTCTTGATAACAATATAGACATAAGAATCATCAAGAAACTACTGCTAGAACCCAAACTTTACTTTCAACATACTAAACATATTTACAAACAGAAAGTCTTCTACTACAAGGACTAAAACTAGACATTCAGATGATTGTTTTGATAATCACTGGATACGGTATTTACTTTTATGCTCCATTACTTTTACATTGTACTATATGATTTATTTTGTACTTAGATCTTAAGCTTAAGACCAAGTGGTATAGACAGGACACATTTTTTTTTATAATGAAAGAGAGAAATGACAAGCTATTTCACCTAAAGCAAATGGTATTAAAAGGCCTACTCAGGAGATATACCTCATGGTAAGGTTTTGGCAACTTGAAGATTTTTGATTTGCTTTCTCATTTTCTCATCTTGTTAAAACAGGATTGAAAAACCATAACTGTGAACTACTGATTCTCCTAACTCCATATCTCAAATGCTAGCATGTGTGCCTTCAGTACTCCAGTTTTTTCATACACATATTTGTTATTCAGGGTGTGAATCTGTGTGTGTGTGTGTGTGTGTGTGTGAGTGTGTGTGTGTTCAAGAATGTGGCTTCTTTTCAAGCCAGAGGGAAAATTTGCAGGAATCATTCCTCTTCTTCTTTGTGGCTTTAAATATTGGGGTCACAATCTCACATGTAGTGAACAGATTTTTTATTCACCAATTATTCGACACTTAAAGTTGATAATACAACAGACACCATTTACATTATTCCAAAGATATATTGAATACCAAGATTTGGAACATGCAATTTGATTATCTGGGATTGACTCAATGTCCTCATTGTTCATTCTATTGTATGCTCATCCCGTATAAAAAAAAAAGAAACTTCAGGTTTTCATTACTTACCACCATCATATATTTTACTTGGATGTCTTTACAGTAGTTTCATCATCAGAATCAAAAATTAAAACACAAGCTTGAATTATACTGGAGTGTTTCTGCAGAAAAATTATCAGAACCATTTCCATTGTTGACACCATCATTTTGGAAATTTTGAGGGTCAACTGCACAGTCAAAACCCAGCTTAATATTCATTCTAATGTATCTGTCGTCTAAGAAGTTCTTTACATTTAAAACATGCATTATATACTTTCCTTGTAACTAATCCATATATAAGTGTGAGGAAGACACCAAGTTGAAAAGTACCAAAAGGAAATATACACCAAATGATTTATTTCAAGCCTAATGGATGCAGGGAAGGTATTTCACTTTGATGCAAGTTCACTGCTCACTCTTTTAAGCCATCATAGTATAAAGACTCTTCTCTCTGCTTCTCTGCTCTCCTCTTTCATACAATAGCCTCCCATATATAAATAGAGAAATAGTTTATTCTAAAACTGAATGAAGGAGAGATAGATCTAAAACAGCATCACAAGAGAACATATACCTACCATTACAGAGTTTTTCTTTGCTGACAACACTACCCTCATCACAATGTTTTAGTTATGCCTGTATCTGCTAATAATATCACCATTCATCCTCAGTCTGTGAGTTTCCAACCAAAGGGCTATAATCGGTCCAATTTCCTGCCACTCACCTAACACAATATACAATGCCCTTACTGTATACTGATTCTTCCTGCACAGAAATACAACTGCTGAAATAGAAAATGATATGCCCTTCAAATTGGGGGACATATACATCATACTCCCCAATTTGGGTTGAGCCCAGAGGACAGAAATGCTTCCCATTCTGTCCCTCAATAGCCTTGGCGCTAATGCACATGATTCCGTTAGGACCATAGTGTCAAAAACAACAAATCTCACTATATTATATGCACTCAAATTTTTTGAAAATAAAAGTGCTTAAAAGAATGAATGATGTTTCTATGTGGCTTAGATTTTCAGCTAAGAATATGATTTTTTTTGTAATATTGGTTGTCGTATTGAAGTCCTATGTTCTTTTAGCTATGCTTAGAGAAGTGCTGTACTGCATACTTATTACATGCAATCTACCTATAAAGTATGCAATAAAAGCACTGTTACCATCTTTTGGTACTCTCCATAGTTAGTGAACTGAGGAACTTCAGTTTCCTCAAACTTTGTTCTTTTTCTTGACATATCATTTCATAAAATAAATGTGAGAAATTATATTTAAAAATAAGCAGTTGCTGTTATAGATATCAAAAGTCCAACTTTAAAAAATGTTTTTGAATAGATGTGAGGGGTTGTGCATTCCACAACTATAGAGGAAGTCAGAATAAGACTTTGGGATGTTGATTATCTACTTTCACTACATGTGGGTTTCATGGATTGAACTCAGGTCATCAAGCTGGCACAGCATGTGCATATAATGCTTCACCTATCTAACCAATGCAAAGTAATATCTAGTACCATAAAAAGGCTTAATTGTGCTATATCATTTCTTAGTAAAAATAATGCCACTAAAAAATCACCCCTCAACGTGCAATTTTCCATTTTGTTCTATCAAACTCAGGATCCTCAATATGCCATACAAGATTAACAACTGTACATAGATCCATAATAACACTCCCTAACTAAAAGGTAGAATTCTGCTCAGTTTTTGACGAAGGGCTTTTACTTGAGAGAATGTAAGGCCATTCCCATGGCATCTCAGTGGAAACTACACTTCAACATGGCCACTGCCCTCTTCACAAAACTAACACTCTTGCCTTTCCCTGAGTTAGTAAGGAATTTGGGTGACACAGACTCCAACATAAATATTTTGGTAAATATGAATTAGCTCCGCAACTCACAAGAAAAAAAAAGTGTCAGTGTTTACAATGATTTTCCTGAGAATTGTGGCTTTAGGTCAACAGTTTCACAATATGTACACAGAGTGCATTACAAATGTCTTCACTAAACAGACAATGAGAATACTGTCTTTAGCATTGGTGATGTAGGATGGAGAGTGTAGAAACTTTATCCCTGCTGAAGATAATTGAAGAAGAAATGCAACGTGAATGAGTGGACAGTGGGCCTAGAAAATATTTCAGGGGGATTAGCCAAAAAGGGGGCATACAAATAAAGAAATTTCTCAAGAAATAATGTAGTCAAGAAGGTCATGCCTTAATCTACAATTAGGAGACTATGATTATATGTTCATGTAGATAAATCCATCACATATCAAGAGCTACATGTTTTCCACGATTTAAGCATTGTCTTACAGATCCACAGAAATGGTCATTACGATTGTCCTTTATACTTTTGTTAATTTGCACTCATGGACAACCTTTTGGGTATATTTTGTACACGGTACATACTCCACCTGCAAACAACCAATAAGTGGAAAGAAACAAATAGTACACCTAATGTCGCCTTCAACTAATATTCCCTAATCTATGCCACTTTTACAGGCCTTTCTCTGGCTCTAGTGTGTCCATGATCATGATTGTCCATCCGCTTGCTAATTCTCTTCAAGAAATTGTGAAACTCTTCTTGTGTTGTCTACTGGCCTATTTAAAGAAACCTGAATTAACAGAGAATTCAAGAATGATCTTTATGAATAGTAGCAATGAGGCCAATTATTCCTATGTGAATCTATAACTTATAAGACAAGAAAATGGCACACTTTTTGTTGATTAAGCATCAAGTGCCTTCATTATGCACAGTAACTCTTGTGAAAAGGTATGTCGAGATGGGGCCATACACAATACTCAGATATGAATGCATAAGTATTGAGTGTTTGAGGTAAGTCAGGCTAAATTCCATGAACTGGTAGCTAAAATAAATAGTAAATACACAATCAAACAAATAAATTCCATTTCCATTATTTCAATGAAGTGAAAAGAATGTCAAAGTTATAACTCATTGAATAATAGATTCTTTGTCAACAGCATTATCCATTCCTACTTCATGCTCTTTTCCTGCTGACTTCTCTCCATTTTTCAATCAGGTAAAAGTAGAATCTAAAACCAATTAATACCAATATTTTACAAAGCAATCATTTTTCTTTTTTTTTTTTTAATTGTTTTTTTTTTTTTTTTTTTTTTTTTGGTTTTTCAAGACAGGGTTTCTCTGTGTAGCCTTGTTCATCCTGGGCTCACTTTGTAGACCACGCTGGCCTCGAACTCACAGCGATCCGCCTGCCTCTGCCTCCCGAGTGCTGGGATTAAAGGCATGCGCCACCACGCCCGGCTATCCTCACAAAGACTCAACAAAGAAAGAGAATTTCAGACCAATTTCTCTTATGAACATAGATGCAAAAATACTAAATAAAATACTTGCAAAACGAATACAGGAGCACATCAAAGATATCATTCATCATGACCAAGTAGGCTTCATTCCAGGCATGCAGGGATGGTTTAATATACGGAAATCCATCAATGTAATCCACCAAATAAACAAACTGAAAATAAAAAACCACATGATCATCTCCTTGGATGCAGAGAAAGCATTTGATAAAATTCAACACCCATTCATGTTTAAAGTTTTAGAGAGATCGGGGATACAAGGCACTTTCCTCAACATAATAAAGGCTATATACAGCAAGCCAATAGCCAAAATCAAAGTAAATGATGAGATACTCAAGGAAATTCCTCTAAAATTGGGAACAAGGCAAGGCTGCCCACTCTCTCCATATCTCTTCAATATAGTACTCGAAGTTCTAGCTAGAGCAATAAGACAACAAAAGGAGATCAAGGGTATCCAAATGGGAAAGGAGGAAGTCAAATTATCCCTCTTTGCAGATGATATGATAGTGTACATAAGTGACCCTCAAAACTCCACCAGAGAACTCCTAAAGCAATCATTTTTCTATAATCTGTAGCATCTACCACTTCTATATTTATCATCTCTCTGCTTTCTTCCTGTGATTTATCCTGTTCTCAATTATGTACATTATATCTTTTTGTATCATCTTTTTCCACACTGCCACTTATCTGTCAATCATCTCTTGTCTGTCACTGATTTTCTATATGTCATCTTCTATATTCTATCTTATACTGTATCACTAGCCTAAATCTTCTATCTCCTATTATATAATTGTCTATTTGCTATCATATCTTTCAGAACTCTTTCATATGTATACATGTATCCATTCTCTATTTTCAATCAACTGTGTATTCTTCATGCATATACCTATAATTTACCTACATAAAACCTACCTTCAATCTGTCATCTATCAAAGCACAATCAGTTTGTTTTCTATCAACAATTTATCCCATCACCAACTAACCTATATTTACCTTCATTATTATCACCTATCTGCAATCTACCATCTATCTATCCCATGTTTACATTCTTATTTGTATATATGTGTGTGTGTATTTCTGTGTATTTGTGTGTGTGTGTGTGTGTGTGTGTGTGTGTGTGTGTGTGTGTTTCAAAAAGCGTTTTCCTGTTTAGCATTGGCTGTCCTGGACTCTCTTCATAGACTAGGCTGGGCTCAAACTCACAATAATCTGCTTGTGTTTACATTCTAAGAATCATTTATATTCCTGCTATAATTTGGCTAATTTACATCTAACTATGATTGACTATTTACATATGCTGTATCACTTTCAGATCTATTATCTATCATCCAATTTCTATCTGTTCTAGGTCAAAAATAAATCTACTATCCCCCATTTATATACTGTTTATGTTCTACTGATCCTGTTTATATCATCCATCTGTGTATAGCCTACAAAAATATACCATGCCTATCTTCCATATTTCTATCCTTTATCATCTACCCATGATCTGTTTATACTGAATCTATGTATCATCTATCCTAACGGAGTCTCATTTCAATCTCTGTACCTATAAATTGTGCCTACCCTGTGTGTGTATTTGTAACTACCCTGTAGTTACCGTGTGTCTACTGTGTGTCTAACCCATAAGAATCACCTATGTAGCAGTTATTATGAATCTATCTTCCATTTAATTATCAGTTTGTTTTATAGCTGTCCTGTAACCTTGTTCCATCTATCAAAATCATCTATCCATCTTCTATCCTCTATATACTTTATTTCTATTTATATCATATTTCTTCTACATATAATGTGTCTGCAAAATATTCCTGCATTATTAATATCATACTATTTTATATCTCTCTATCCATATAGACCTCTGATCATCCCATGCCTGTCTCCCATCTATCATTTAAGCTAAGCTGTGAATGGCTACCATCCAAACATCATTAATCATTAGCTATCTTTTATCTCCTTTCCACCTATCTCCTTCTTTAATTTTCTTGTTTTTTGATTGTCTTCTACCTGTCTTCTATACTGTAATTGTTCTGTGATTGTTATCCATCCATGTATCAGTATCCCATACCTACCCTGAATTTCTCTTCTTTGGCACATCTAATTGGTAGTTATTGTTTATATTTTTTCCTTCTTTATCATATTTAATTTTCTGAGCCATGGTCTACATTCCATATATGGATTTAATCCTCTAAATCCTCTGAGTTTTTCTTCTGCCAAGAGCTACCCTATTAAGGGGGCTCACTAGGCATGTGGGCTGTCTAGGAGGTGATCTGGTGTTTGCAAGGTCTTATACCGCGATGTACCCCAAAACTGCTTCCAGCCTCTGACATGCTGTCAGGAGCCATTGATTTGGGAAAGTCCAGGAGGCATGAGAGATCTCTGGAGGTGATCCGATATTTGCAAATCCTGTATTGTGATGTACCCCAGAACTGCTTCCAACCTCTGACTACCCTGTCAATTGTACACTACAGCATCTCTCTGAAATCTAGCATTAGAGCCAGGCATGGTCGCGCATGCCTTTAATCCCAGCACCTAGGGAGGCAGAGGCAGGTGAATCACTGTGAGTCTAAGGCCAGCTTGGTCTACAAAGTGAGTCCAGGACAGCCAGGACTATATTCATTGCCAGCCCAGTCTACAAAGGGAGTCCAGGATAGCCAAGATTACACAGAGAGACCCTGTCTCAAAAAAACAAAAATAAATACATCTGGCATTGGTGTGAATTGTTATTTTCTGGGTACTTTCCAGCTCTGATTGAGCAAACTTCCTAGAGGATCTTATTGAATATGTACTTTTTGTTATCCAGATGAATTAATCCCTGATTATGGAATTTCTGATAAGGCTCAAATAGTTTTAAAAGTTAAAGTTAGTTTATGGCTGCAATAAATACCTTTGTGGACCTCCAGATGCCTCACCTAGGATAGCCTACCAGCAGACTTGTGACTTCAGATAAGCCTCCACCGCAGATGGCACCACGAATCCTGGTATTTGACCATAAATATAGCCAAATTTGTTTAAACTCTATGTGAACCTATGTGGAATGAAGTTACCTACAGATGTTTGAATTTACTCTGTTTCTTAGAATGAAAGACAGACAAAATTATTATCCTGTGCTCATAACGAACTAAGAGATAGCTGGGTAATATATAGTCAAGTCTGTCCTAACTGATAAGTTGTATACTCTTAATCTTAGACGCTGCCAAACTTCGTCATTTTGAACTCACCATGAACTTTTGTAATGGATACATAGATAAGAAATGTTTAGATTTAAAGCCTGTAACCTCTTGTAATTTAGAATTCATCTGCTTTTGTGATCAGTTGTACTCTTCTAACTATGAGGTAATTCCCGTTTCTCAGAAGTATATATATGGGCTACAATAAACATGAGAGGAAAACAAAGGAGAAAAGGAAGGAGAACGAGAGAAAAATGAAGGGGAACAAAGGAAAAAATAAAAGGGAACAGAGGAGAAAGTGAGGGAGAACAGAAAAGAAAAGATTGAGCAGCTTAACTTCAGTTGAAGTTAAGACACCTGACTTCATCCACCTTTTCTCCTGGTCCTCTTCTCTCGAACATATGTGTGTGAGTGGTTTATTTTCTATCTCTTTCTCTTACTCCTTATTTCTCTATAGATTAGCAAATAAGTTAGCAGAATCAGGGGCATTAGCCTTCTATGGCTAATAAGCCTAAGTTTACACCAAATTATTTGAGAGGCCTATCTACAGATCAAAGAGCCCCCTTTTACGACCCCTGTGCAGCTTCTACCCAGAAGCTGCTTCTACAGCCTCAGCCATAGGAAAAAAAGTGGTCAGTTTAAGTTCACCTCAGCCGCAGTACAGCCAGTCCCTAGAGAAGGAACCTTGGGCTCTTTTTCCCTTTCCTTCCTTTTTCTTCTTTCAGTCCTGATCAGTTGCCTGAGCCATCAGCTCTGGTCACCCAAGAGATAAAGTAAACTAGAAGGGCATCCGCATTCCAATACCAGAGAATCTACCCTAGACCCTCTCCTGAGCACCAGCCGGGCATTAACATTCTTCAAATCTCTATCCTTCATCCTCTAGCTTTCTTGTTCTTGCCATCCATTCATCAATCTATCGTTTAGCTATACTGTTGTTGTTATCCATGTATTTATCCATCATTTATCTTTGGGATATCCTATCGTCTATACCTTTAATATATCATTTCGTTTATCCTTACCCTAAATCATTCTGATCTATTTTTCAATATATCTATAACCCTTTAGTTTTCCCATAGGATACATTCTTCTTTTCTCTCCTTTATTTTTCTCCATAAATTTATCATCTATTCAATGCATCTTGTATATTCATCTTCCATTACTCTCTCTTTCATTCTCTTCCTCTTTTTCTCTCTGTTATACCCTCAACCTATTCTACATCTATCAACTACTACCTTTAGATTTATGTATCTCATATCGCTCCTCTTTCATATATATATGAATTTCATTTATTTCTCTCTTTCATACATCCAATGTAAAATGTATTGTATATACTTTTATCTACTGCTCCATGTTCTATGTGATATACTTTACCATATATCGTTTATAATCAATAAGTCTTCTTATGGAAATTATCTATAATATTTATCACAGTGCCCTCAACATCCTTCACGTATTTTTGGTACTAGATCTCTCTTGTGATACAACATTTTGGTACTTAAAAACGCAGCTAGTCTGGCTTTTTGCCATTGTATTCCTTAAGATTTTTAACTGTGGTATGAATAGTATTACTCAAGGAACAGAAATATATTTCACCATCAGCAAGTTGATAATTAAGCTTAAATAAATTATATACTTAAATACATAAATTTAGATAGGTCTTAAACTTCTAAAACTGAAATATGAAATAATGAATTCTGCAACAAACACCTGGAGACCCCCATACCTTTTCAATGATTTCTACAAAGTTAAGCAAAAGAATCTCTGCATTTTCCCCATACCAGAGAGCTCCACGGAATCAACTGAACCATGTCTTCCACTTGAAGTAAAGTGGCCTTGGGTTTACTGTATCCTGGCAACTCTAGAATTCACACGGATTATGAAAATGCCTGAGAACATAAAAGCCAAGACTATGATTGGTTCTTAGAGGCAAGATTGTAATTGGTCAAAACACATGTATTAATGATTGTGGTTACTGTTAAGAGCAAGGCTGTGATTGGACAGAAACACTAACTTCGATGATTAATATTTGCTATTAGAGTGAGTGTTGTCATTTGTTCAAATATAATCCTTAGTGAATGTGAATGATGGTTAGTGGTTAGGCTGTGATTTGTCTAAATAGAAGTTGCAAAGACAGTGAATGATTCTACAAGGCTTAGCAGTTGTATTCTATGATTCCATAGGGAGACATTCAGCAGTTGCCACTTTCCTGATTTAATTTTCTAGTCTATATATATCTGTTCATGTTATAATTCGATTACTTTCATTTTCTGAAATGTTTCCATTGCATGTGTGAATACAAATAGGAAAGGAACCCTATCTGCCTGAGTGAGAGAGACTGCCTGTTTCTGTCTCTTTCCATTCTCTCAAGTGAATAGAAGCATCGTAGGGCCTGTGTTTACTTGCCTCCCTGTTGCTCTGTCACCAGCCTCGAGTGGCCAGAGCATCTATTTGGCTGAGTGTGAGTGTCTGTCATTTGATCTCTTGCTGCCCATAGGAGAAACAGGCATTTATGTGCAGAGTGTGTGAGTTCCTACCTGTCTCTCTCATAAGCTTCTAGTATATAGAGCATTTTAGGGACTGAGAGTTTGTGTCTGCGTGTGTTTCTCTACTTTCATCTATGTAAAAACTGCATCAATGGATTTCAGTTGTATATCAGACTATATCTCATTGCTGTCCCTCTAAGGGTCAAGGGTAACTATGAACCTGAGTGTGTGTTTCTGCCTGTGTCTCTCTCTTATCAGGTCTAGGTTACAAAGTTTTATAAGAATTTCTATGCATGCCTGCATGTTTTTCCTTCCCTGATTCTAGGGGAAAGTGGTATCTCTGGCCATAATGTGAGTGTCTTAATGTATCTTTCTCACCTGCATCTCTGTGAAATGGGATTCTATATTCATGAGTATGATTTTTCCCTCTGTCACTCTCTCACATACTTCTAGAGGATGAAGAAATTGAGGGCCTGACTGTATTTTCCTGGCAGTTTCTCCTCCCTTGGTCTTATGGGACGTGGGATTTTATTGTCCAGTATCTGTGCCTCCATGTGTCTCTCTCAGCTTCTATAACAGACAAGGGTGTATTTATGCCTAAGTGTTAGTGCTTGACTGTGACCCTCATCTGTCACTAGAGACAAGGTCATCAATCTTTCTGAATTTGTATGCCAACTTGTGTCTCTTTACACCACTTCTAAGCTATTAGTGCAACCCTGGGCCTCTTGTGTTGTTTTCTGGTCTCTCTCACCTGCTTATAGGCCGGACATGCCAACTCTGTAGCTGAGTGTGATCCTACTATGTCTGTCTACACTTCTCCAGAGGAAAGCTCAACAAAATGCCTGAGTGTGTGTGTCTACCTGGGAGTCTCTTTCCTTCCTCTAGGCAACAAGACATATATGAGCATCAATTTGTTTTCCTAACTGTATCTCTCTCACCTGACTCTATGGGACAAGGGCAACTATGGCCATGTTGTATTGTCCGCCTGTGCCTCACTCGTGCTTCTAGTGTATATGGTAATCTATTGGCCTGAATTTGTGTGCCTCCCTGTGTCTTGCCTCTTATGTATAGGGAACACGGTACTCTCTCTTCCTGAGTATGTGTGCCTTATTATGCCTCATTAACGTACCTCTAGCGACAAGGTCAGTATAGGTGAGAGTGTGTTAGTGCCTGCCTGTATTCCTCTCTCCTTTGCCTATGTGGGACAAAGACTTTTATGTGCCTGGTAGTGCGCTATCTTCTGTCTCTTGCACATTACTCCAGAAATACAGTGACATCCATGGGCCTGAGTTTGTGTTCCTGCGTGTGTAACTCCCTTCATTTCCTCTAGGGGACAAGGCCATCTATGATCCTGAATGTATTTGTCTGCCTGTGTCTCCCTTACAGCTCCCTCTAAGGTAAATGATAATCAAGTTGGCAGAGTGTTAGTGCCTTCCTATGTCTCCTGCACCTTCCTTTGGGCAATAAGTGCATATAAGTGCCTGGGTGTGTGTATCTGCCTGTGTAACACTTTTACATGCCTCTAGGGGAAAGGGAATATATAGGCCAGAGAGTTGTTTCCTGCCTACATTTCTCACCCTGTCACTTAGGGAAAATATCATCTGTGTGACTGAGTGTGTGTTCCCGCCTGTGTCTCATTCCTCTCATTCTAGGAGACAAGGGCATCTATGTGCATCAGTGTGTGTTATAGAATGTGGCAGTCCATCATCAACATTTATCGGACAAGGTCATTTGTGACCGAGGGAAGAAGTGATCATCTGATTATGTCTCACCTGCCTGTAGGGCAGGAAATACCATCTGTGTGCCTGCGTTTGAGTGCCTGTCTGTGACTCTATCATCTGTCATGAGATGACAAGAGCATTTATCCATCTGAATGTGTTTGCCTACCAGACCCTCTCACTTGCTTCATGCATATAAGGACAACTGTGGACTTCAGTGTGTGTGACTGCCTGTATCTCTCTAACCTGCACCTTAGAGGAAAAGTCAACTTTATGGCTGAGAGTGTATTCCAGCCTAAGTGTCCCCTTTCCTTCTCTCAATGGGACAAGGGCATCTATGGGCCTGAATGATTGTCCCACACATTTTCTGTTTATCAACTATGTCAAGGATACAACAGCAATCTTGCGCCTGAATGTGAGTGCCTGCCTGGGTCTCTCTCTCTTGTGTTCTTATATGGGACAATTAAACCTATGCATCTGAGTGCATGGCAGGGTATCTTCATGTGTCCCAATCTCCCATGACTCTAGATGAGAATAGTGTCTATGTGCCTGTGTATTTGTTCCTTAGTGTTTACTCACTGTGGTTTGAGATAAAAAAGGTATCTTGATGCATTATTCGATGTGCCTGCCTGTGTCTCTCTTTCTACTGCATCTGGGACACTGAAGCATCAATTAAGCTCAATCCATTTGTCCACAAATTTGAGAATTCCTAGTTTCAGTTAATTTTTTAAAATTTTATTTTATTAATTAAATCATATTACATGTCTATGGTTATCCCCAACCTTGTATCCTCCCATTCCTCTCTTTGCTCCATTTTTCCCTTACTCCCCTCTCCTATGACTCTGAATGAGGGGGACTTCCTCCCACTGTATTTACTCATAGGATATCAAGTCTCTTCTTTAGTAGGCTGCTATCCTTCTTCTGAGTGCCACCAGTTCTCCCATTTCAGGGTACGTGGTCAACTATGAGGAACAAGTGTATATGTGAAAGTCAGACCCCACTCTTCACTTGAGAGCAGAGAAGTCCTGTCCATTGGCTAGATCTATGTAGGCGTTTGAAGTTTATGGCCTATATTGTCTTTGGCTGGTGCCATAGTTAGAGCGTGACCCCAGGGCTCAAATCTGCCTATCTTAATATTCTTCTTGTAGGTTTCTAGGATCTTCTGGATCCTTAAACTTTGCCATTCTCACGTGCTTCTCTCATCCAGAGTCCCAATAGGATGTTCTCCACTCTGTCCCAGTTTCCTGTTTAGTGAAGATTTGTATGGGACATGCCCCTTGGATTAGTTTGCAGATATAAGGGGGTACATACAATTTTACTCTTACTGCTTCTGGGTTAAGTCACTCATTATGATCATTTCTAGTTCAATCCATTTGTCTACAAACTTTGGGAATTCCTTGTTTTTAACAGCTGATTAGTATTCCATAGTGAATATATACCACATTTTTGTTATCCATTCTTCTACTGAGGAACATATACGTTATTTGCATGTTCTGGCTATTATGAATGTGGCTGCTATGAGCATAGTTGAGCACATTTTCTTGTTGTCGTCAGGATCATCTTCTGAATATATCGGAGGGAGTGGAATAGCTGGGCCTTGCAGAAGCCTTATTCCCAGATTTCTGATACTGCACCAGATAGATTTCCAAAGTGGTTGTACTAAGTTGCGTTCCCACCATCAATTAGTGTTCCTTTCTCTCCACATCCTCGACAGCATGTGGTGTTGCTTGAATTTTTGAGCTTAGCCATTCTGATGGGTGTAAGATGGAATCTCAGAGTTGTTTTGCTTTCCAATTCCCTGATGACTAAGGAGGTTGTGCATTTGATTAAGTGTTTTGCAGCATTTTTGAAAGTCCTCTGTTGAGAATTCTCTGTTTATGTACAAATCCCATTTCTCAATTGTGTCATTTGGTTTGGTGGTGTTTCATTTCTTGATTTCCTCATATATTTTTGATATTAGACTTTTCTCAGATGTAGGGCTGGGGAAGAACTTTTCCCAGTCTGTAGGCTGTCTCTTTGTTCTCTTGACATTTTCTCCTGCCTTACAGAAGCTTCTCAGCCTCACGAGATCCCATTATTTAATTGTTGATCTTAAGGACTGGGCTGCTGGTTTTCTGCTCAGGAAGTTCACCACTGTACCATTGTGTACAAGGTTCTTCCCTACTTTTTCTTCTGTCTGAGTTATTGTCACTCATTTTATGTTGAGGTCTTTGATCCACTTGGATTGAAGTTTTATGAAAGGTGACAAATATAAGTCCAGTTGCATTTTTTTTACACATAGATCTCCAGTTAGACCAGCATCATTTGTTGAAGATGCCATCTTTTTTCCGTTGAATGTGTATGGCTTCTTTGTCAAAAATCAAGTGACCATATGTGTGCGGATTCATATCTGGGTCTTTGATTTGGTTCCACTGATCAACCAGCCTGTTGCTGTGCCTGTACCATGCTCTTTTAATTACTGTTGCTGTATAGTACAGCTTGAGATCAGGTATGGGGATTCCTCCAGATGATCTGTCATTGTACAAGATTGTTTTAGCTATACTGGGTTTTTTGTTTTTCCACATGAAGTTCAGAATTGAACTTTCAATGTCTTTAAAAAATTCTGTACTTAGTTTGATAGGGATTGCATTGATCTGTAGATTGCTTTTGATAAGATGGCCATATATACTATGTTAATTCTAAAGGTTAATGAGCCAAGAAGATCATTCCATCTTCTTACGTCATCTTCAATTTCTTTCTTCAAAGTTTTGAATTTTTTTCAAATAAGTCCTTCACTTGCTTGGTGAGAATAACTCCTACATATATTCTATTCCTTCTAGATATTGTTAAGGGTGTTGTTTTCTTATGTTCTTCCTCTGCAAGCTTGTCTTTTGTATAAAGGAAGGCTACAGACTTTTGAAGGTTAATTTAGTAGCCAGCCGGTTTGCTGAAGGTGTTTATCAGCAGTAGTACTCCTCTAGTGTAATTTTGAGGATGTCTTATGTAGACTATGATATCGTCTGCAAGTAGGGGTAATTTGACTGCCTCTTTTCCACTTGGATACCCATGATTTCCTTTTGTTGTCTTATTGCCCTGGCTAGAACTTTGAGTACTATATTGAAGAGGTATGGAGAGAGTGGGCAGCCTTGCTTTGTTCCTGATTTTTGAGGAATGTCTTTGAGTGTCTCACCATTTAATTTGGTTTTGGCTATTGCCTTGCTGTCTGTAAGGTTTATTGTGTTGAGGAAAGTGCCTTCTACCCGCGATATCTCCAAAACTTTAAACATGAATGGGTGTTGGATTTTATCAAATGCTTTCTCTGAATCTCAGGCGATGATCATGTGTCTTTTTATTTTCAGTTTGTTTATATGGTGGATTTCATTGATGGATTTCCATGTATTAAAGCATCCCTGCATGCCTGGAGTGAAGCCTACCTGGTCATGGTGATAATTTTGATGTGTTCTAGAATTCGTTTTGCAAGTATTTTATTGAATATTTTCACATCATTGTTCATAAGAGAAATTGGTCTGAAATTTTCTTTCTTTGTTGAGTCATTGTGAGGTTTAGGGATCAATGTGGCTATGGCTTCATAGAATGAACTTGGTAATGTTCCAACCTTTTCTATCTTTTGGAGTAGCTTAAAGAGTTTTGTTATTAGTGCCATCATGAAGGTGTGGGAGAATTCTGCACTAAAGTCATCTGGCCCCTTACTTTTTTTGGTTGGGAGACTATCAATGATTGTTTCTATTTCTGTAGTGGAAATGGGAAAATTTAGCTTGTTTATCTGTTCTTGACTCAATTTTTGGAAGTGAAATTGATCAAGAAAACTGACCATTTCCCATAGAATTTCGAATTTTGTGGCATATATGCCTTCTTAGTAGGAACTCATGATTCTTTGTATTTCTTCAGTGTCTGATGTTATGTCTCCCTTTTCATTTCTCATTTTGTTGATTTTGAGAATGTCTCCCTGCCTTTTAGTTAGTTTGGCTAATGGTTTGTCTATCTTTTTGGTTTAACAAAGACCCAGATCTTGGTTTTGTTAATTGTTTGTAGTGTTTCCTTACTTTCTAATTTGTTAATTTTCACCCTAAGCTTAATTATTTCCAGAGTTCGACTCCTCTTGGTTGTTTCTGCTCCTTTTTTCCTAGGGCTTCCAGTTGTGTCATTAAGATGCTTATGTGCGATGTTGCCAATTTCTTTTTAAAGGCCCTTAGTGGTATGCATTTTCCTCTTAGCACGGCTTTCAATGTATTTCACAAATTGGGTATGCCATTGCTTCATTTTCATTGATTTATCCGCAGTCCTTGATATCTTTCTTTATTTATTTCCTATTGTTCTGGAAATGATTGCAAGGTTGGCAGTAGAAAGAGAAAATTTAAACTTACAGGTTAAAGCAATTGGAAAAACAAATGTGACATTGGTAAAGGAGAAAAACCTACTAACTGAGAGTATGTGTGTGCCATATTGATGCTCTACTCTGCCCCAAGGACCAGGTGGTCAGAACAACAGCATGTCGAAGGGTGAAGATAGACACTGAATGATAGGGAGGCTATAACCAAAGATCTTTAGAGAAAAATGTCCCCATAAAAGAACCCTCCAATGTCACACAGTCACCATAAACTTTCCCAGTAACTTTAAATCACATGCATTCTCAAAATGATGATGAGGCGTATGATGAAATGCCATAGGCTTCAATAGATATGCTAGACATAAAACATTTTAAGTACTCTATCATCTGGTATGGTTTACATTTCACTTACATTAACAGAGGCCGAGTAACTGGGCCACACAATTTTGATTGTTCCCCATGATAGGAAAAGTTGGATATCAGCATTATTACAAGCTGATCAACATTTGCAATGCTTATCATAGTGACAAAATGAGGCGGAGAGAAGAGAACAAGGAAATGGAAAGGAAATAAATATTTATAACAAGCAATTGCATGGTGAAAGATGGTAGGCCGACTTAAGACAATCAGTCAAATATGATGACACAATGATTGAACAATATTGTACTGCAGCCTTCGACCTTGGGGCATGTTGGTGGACCCTTGTAAGATAACTGTTCCCTTTGCTAAGGTATTTCAAATGACTCAGGAACAACAGAATTTTCTGGAGTAAGTCGAATAGTGATAAATAGAACAATAGCAGATATTGAAAACATACAGGTACTGAAACCCATTATGGCATATGAGAAAGCTAACATGAAATGAAAGTGGGCAATTACATGCTCAAAGGGGAAGCAGAGCTGCTTAATATAAATGGGTAAGACAAATCATAAATATTAATTTTCCAGATCATCAATTTTATATTGTAGGACATGCATTAGAGAGAGATCACAGATATTATAACACTTGGTATTTTATTTGGGGGAGAATTGGTCCTGTACAAAGAAATTGTAAGGCTAATAGTTTCAGATTTCAGAATAACAAATGCACTCAATTTGTGGTAATGGTACTCTTAACAGGATAAGAAGCATCTAGCCATAATGGCTGTGAGGTTTCTAGATTCCAGGATACTGTAGTATATGTGGGAAAAGAAAACATTGGAGTAGAAATAGTCAACTTAAAAGAGATGTGCATCATAACATCTTAATGGGAGAAAATGGTAGAATGGACCAGTGAGCTCCTGTCCTAATGAAAAAAAACAAGCAAAATATGCCTGGCAAGTCCAGAAGTATTGAAATCACAGGAAAACTGGAATTACATGTTACTGATCTAATCCATACTATTGATGGCAGCACAGTCTTTAATATGGCCTGAACAATATCTATTACATTACTTCCACAGATTGAGTGTTACAAATGCAATGATGGTATTTAAGGTCCTTTGCTTCCAGGATGAGTGGAAATCATTGTAGGGAAAAGTTGATTGTTTTCTCAGGGTCTTTTTGTTTATCCCATTACTATATATGGGGAATGTAAGGAGGAAATAAAAACCATGGCATGTGTAAAAATGGAGACGTAAATTACATTAGGAGAGAGATTTACTCAGGAATGATTGTTTGTTCCATTATGCACAAAGCTACTCTGGTAGAATGAGCCGCTGCATTTGGAAGTAGGGGGGAAAGTGTGTTCCAGCAATCAATAGTTATTGATCAGAGATCTACATTAATAATACAAGTGAATGGTGTTGAATTAAAAGGTATGTTCAACAACAATGGTGTTATGAGTATTATTTCAAGCAAGTATTCAAATTCAAAATTGGATAGTTAAAAAATATTACAAATACTACAGGAATTGGTAAATTATTACAAATTAAAAACAGAAAACAGTGGTTTCAGTGAGTGGAACCAGACAGGCAGCCAGGGAAGCTGAGACACTTTGTGGCTGCCATACTCACCCTTTTTTGGGGAAGGGATCCCGTACAACAATGGGGTACTCTGTTTAATATTCCTGTGATTACAGAGACAAACAATGATGAAGCTAAGGTTCAAATTGTACATGCTTCTAACAGGAATATTAAAATGATTAATCAATAGCTACTGCAAGCTATGTCCACTCTTCAAAATCAGAGAAGTTTTCAATGTCTAGATATACAAGAGGGGCAACTCTTGAGACAAAAACACACTTGTCCCAAAATGAGTTTCAAATAACCCTGTGTGTCAAGCAGATTGTCTATTAACCAAAAATATAACTGCAGGCTCCTTTTCATTTAATACAAGAGCAATTAGAGGTTTATCATATAAAATATTTTGTCAGTCCGTGAAATGTTCCTGTGCTTGTGGTAAAAAACAAGTCACGCAGTTGGAAGTTGATAACTGATTGGAGAGTATTAAATAATGTAAAAAAAACCTATAGGTCATTTACAGCCTGGAGTTCATTTACATTCTCTATTAACTAAGTCTTAGACTATAATGGTAATAGATTTAAAGATTGATATTTTTTGTGAAACCTTTGAATGATAAAGGAAAAGATAAGATTGCATTTTCAGTAACAACACTGAACTGTGGATTAGATACCATTAGAAGGATCATACACAGGGAATGTTGAACAGTTCCACCATAAGCAAAAAGTTTGTGTAATGGCCATTGGAAATAAATTTCAGAAAGATTCCTCAGTCCATCATTTTTTATATATGGATGATATTGTGTTGGCTAGCGGATATTTTAGTTACTTAAAAAAACTGTGTAAAAAATAACATGAATTCTACCAGTGTAAGGGACTACCAGATTGCTGTAGAAAAATACAGAGAGGAATATCCCTTTATCTATTTAAGCTTATAAGATATCTGACAAGAAATATACGAGAAAAGTGATAGAATTAATCGAAAACAACGTAAATACTACCTCAAAATGAATGGTGATCCATTAGCAGGCTTAATGCCTACAATGTGTCTATATCCCCATGAATTAAGAACAGCTTATGTTAGACATTACAAGGGGAAGCACATTAAACAGTACAATATGTTAAACACAAAAGCAGGAAATGAGGCTAATGTTTGAAAACAAATACTTCAGAGGACTAAGTTGAAACAACTGCCTAACTTGATTCATTCTGTGATGTTTTCTTAAAACGTCTCTCTGACTGGGCTCCTTAAGCAAAGGCAAGACAGGATCATGGGATTTTCGTTAGCAAAAAAAAAAAAAAACGATAAAAGATGAGACTTAATAGAAATTTCTTGAATTGATTGCAAAAGCAGGAAACACTAGGTCACCTGTAAGGACAGACCTGGCAATAGTGTATGCCTCTTACTAATTCTGAGGTTAGTCTATTTCTGCATTGTAGCTTGAAGTTACTGTTTGGAGACTATGCAAAATATTTTAAAGCAAATGTAGAGTTTTGTAAAAAGAAAGTTTGGATGCGTTCTTGTTTTGTAAAAGGGACAACAATACAGTGCCCACCCCATTTATAACTGATCCAGTAAAATCTTATGGCTGATTAGAAGTCCTAATAAAATTTGAAAGTAATACAAAAACCCAACTTCATGCATTGAAAATCAGAAAACGTATGCAATCCTCAGG
>NW_026131550.1:0-43419 GCF_903995435.1 Acomys russatus
ATAAAACTTTATTAAATAAAAAACAAAAAACAAAACAAAACAAATGTTTTGTTTGTTCAATTGATACTTATTGAAATAGCTAATACATAATTTAATTTCTGACACTGTGGTAAGTTGGGAGCCCACAAACTGTAAAGATACCAGGGGACGAAGTCAATTTCTCAAACTCCTACAGCTTTTCTTTCTCCTGTGCTAAGTACACCGGGAGCACAGTAGGCAAGTGAGACCTCAGGCCTCACGTAGCGAGGCAAGCCTGGCCTTTGCAAGTCTCAGCTTCCTCAGATGCTTCTCTTATGGAAGTTGCCCAGTCCACTAAGAAAGTCCAACATGGAGCACCTTTCCAGCAGGGATGCAGCCAACACTGTAATTTCATCTGTTTTAAGATAAGGTAAAGAGATAGAGAAGGGTAATGAGATCACCCAGGGCATCACACCAGGAGGCAGTAACAGAAGCCAGGATTTGTAGCAAGTAGCACCCAGCACTCCAGGGACATTCCAGGTGCCTTCTGTGATTGGCAGCTGTGCACCTGCCTGGACACAACCTTGCTCTTCGTATTCCGAATGTTAGTGCTAATGGGACACTTGTTTTCCATGAGTTTCTCCTCCTGAGACTGAAGGGTTTGAATTCCAAATTAAACACATGAATCCCACAAGGCCAAGGTTTTGCTGAAGGCCTTCTCTCTTTTTTAAGGTAGAAAGGCCAGGGAACCACCTGCCTTTCCCATGAGGTTCTGTCTTGGGGACACTGATGTAAAATTATGTTTCTATCAGCCCTAAATAGCAAAAATATTACAAACAAACAAAAAACTTGTTTTCAGATAGTTCAACTATTTTTTTCTTTTTCAGTAGTGACAATTCATGGTCTAAAAGTCACCTTGTAGAAGAGCTGAGTGCTGATAAAAATTATATTCTGCAGAAACTGCTTCCTACAAGATTTGGGGTCTATGTCTTACTTGTAGCTCCCTATACATATGAGCACACATATGTGTTGAGAAAGGCAGTGTATACCGATGTCTCGGTCACTGCTCTATCATTGTGAAGAAACCCCATGACCAAGGCAACTCTTGGAAACATTTAATAGGGGGCTTGCTTACAGTTTCAAAGGGCTGGTCCTCATTGCCAGGAGCATGGCAGCACTTAAGGTGTTAGGAATGGCTACATCCTGATCTGCAGGCCAAGAGAGAGTGAGGGGGTGGGGGTGGGTGGGGCCTGGTATGGGCTTTTGAAACCTCAAAGTCCACCCCCACCCCAGTGACATAGTTGGTCCAACAAGGCCACACCTCCTAATCCTCTTGAATAGTGCCACTCCCTGGTGACTAAAGCATTCAACTATATGAACCTACGGGGGCCATTCTTATTCACAATAGACATACTGTTAGCCAGGTTTTTTGTTTGTTTGTTTGTTTGTCTTGTTTTGTTTTATCTTGTCCTGATGCTGAACTTGAAGTCAATAAGATAATGACACAGGTCCTCTAGCCATGGTGGCATATGTCTGCAATTCCTTCACACGTTCGGCAGGATGCACATACATCACCTCCGTTGACGAATCTGTCTGTGTGTGGCACCTTGAGTTGCTAAGGGAGTTCCCACAAGCTGCTGCAACCTGGGAGTCATCCTCATCCCCACCACATCAGGGTCTCAGATGGCTGAGCTGCAGTCTCCTCTCACCCTCTGGGACACCTCTCATCTTTCAAGTCAGATACTCAGAGAGAAGTACATTCTGGCTTAATTACATCCCGAGTCAACCGTATCCCTCAGGGATACGTAATAAGCCAGCTAAGAGAAGCAACTTGGTGTGGATGGAGGCACGTAATTTGCAGGTGACCTGTCACTTACCAGTTGTATAGTCCTGGGCAACCGAGTTGAGCGCTCCAATATTCTACTTTGAATCCCCTGGAGACAGATTCTGAGGAGACACAAGTACAAGCAATTCATCTGGTAGATGATCCAAAAAATATTATCAGGGGAGTTGGTAGAAATAAGACCAGAAAGAGAAGGCAGGTATAAAAAAAGAAGATAGAGCTAGGCGTGGTGGCCCACACCTTTAATCCCAGCACTTGGGAGGCAGAGGCAGGTGGATCTCTATGAGTTTGAGGCCAGCCTGGTCTACAAAGTCAGTCCAGGACAGCCGAGGTAACACAGAGAAACCCTGTCTGGAAAAAAAAAAAAAAAGGGCTGGGCGGTGGTGGCACACACCTTTAATCCCAGCACTTGGATCTCTGTGAGTTCAAAGCCAGATTGGTCTACAAAGTGAGTTCAGGAGAGCCAGGGCTACACAGAGAAACCTGTCTTGAAAAAAGAAGAAGGAAGAAGAAGAAGAAGAAGTAGAAGAAGAAGAAGAAGAAGAAGAAGAAGAAGAAGAAGAAGAAGAGGAGGAAGAAGAAGAGGAAGAAGAAAAAAGTTTCCAAACAGGGGTTGGGCCTATTGGTCATTGACAAGGGAGGTATGGGAGCATAAAGGAGCATTGATCCTTTTGTATTTCTGGCTTCACAATAGGCTCTGGCAGGCAGAGAAACACCTCAGACAAATAACCGTACACGTGCAAGTTGGAAATCTGGTCATAGGTCCCAGGAATAGTTAAAGTGTGAGGACACCACACAGCAAGCACCTGCTGCTTCTCTGCCATGAGTATACTCCTGTGGCCACACAGGAGCTGTTCAGTCACTGTGGATGGCTACTACGATCACACCTATAGCAGAGCAGGGACCCCAAGAGGTGACCACGCCCACTCCAGACAAGGTCTAAGCCAATTTGCTGATGTGATGTGTGAGATAGAAAAGACTACTGTAGGTTGTCCAAGTGGCCTCAAAGTCATTATAAGGGTCCACAGACAGGGAAACCAGAGGGTCAGATACAGAACAAAAGATGGGAAGCTGGAGACAGGTCACAGTGGTGGGAGGGGTTGTAGGTGATGGGGGAGAGTGCGGGCACAGAGCTAAGGAGTACCGATAGCTTTAGACGTTAGTGCTCTCTCCCCTAGCGCTTCCAGAAGGAAAGTCGTCCTGACAACCCTCTTTAAACCTCTGAGCCCCAGAATTGTCAAGCAATAACTTAGTTGTTTGGGGCCATTGGAATCACAGGAAACTAACTGGAGGGCACACTAAGAAAAGGAACAGCTAAGACAGCAGTACCCCCTGTATGTAAGTCAGCACTAAGCAGTCCCAGGAGCTTGCTTCATCAGCTCTTATTCCAGATGCTGCTGTGTTTGCTGCACACCCTTTACTTCATATCACCAGATGTAAAAAAGGACGAACTTTTTTGTTTGTTTTTTGGTGTTTGGTTTTTCGAGACAGGGTTTCTCTGTATAACAGCCCTGGCTGTCCTGGACTCACCTTGTAGACCAGACTGGCCTCGAACTCACATCGATCTAACTGCCTCTGACTTCTGAGTACTGGGATTAAAGGTGTACACCACCACACCCGGCATAGGATGAACTTTTATTGACAATATCTATATATAGGCTATATGAGACAAAGTTTCTCTGTGTAGCCTTGGCTGCCCTGGACTCAATTTGTATACTAGGCTGGACTCGAACTCACAGTGATCTGCCTACCTCTGAGTTCCCACGTGCTGAGATTACAGGCATTGTGTACCACTGCACTCAGCCTTGAGCTAGTAATTTTTAATTTTTTAATTTTTACTTTTTTGGTTTTTCAAGACAGGGTTTTTCTGTGTAACAGCTCTGGCTGTCCTGGACTTGCTTTGTACACCAGGCTGGCCTAGAACACACATTGGTCTGCCTGCCTCTGCCTCACAAGTGCTAGGATTAAAAGCATGGGCTGCCACCACCCAGCTATTAATTTTATCTTTACAGCCTTTCTATGCAGACTTTTTAATGGAAAATAATGTTTGATGGTCAAAGCTTCCACACCCTGCCAATGAAAGACTGAAGGCTAGTGCAGTTCATTTCAAGCAGGTTGCATGAAAATTAGCCTTGGCCCCTTTAAGTTTATGTAAAAGTAATTTTTATTCTCCTGTCTCAGTTGTTGTCTGGGAGGCTTACTGCCTCTTTCTGCTACCCTAGGCCTAATCCTGGAAGCTTCTAGCCTCCATACAGCCTCTGAGACTCACTTCTTAATAAGCTCAACCCCTATTTGTTTTTTCTGAGCTCTGGGCTGTCTGGCTCAACTCAGCGGTTCTGGCTCAAACTCCTCTCCCAGCTGACTTATTCAGTCTGGCTTCTCTCTAGGCCCAGAATTGCTCTGCTTGGCCTCAAACTAACTCAGCAATCTGCTCTATTCTTCTGGCTTCTCATTTTCTGGCTTGTTCTGTCTTCACCTGAGTTATCTCTCTCTCTCTCTCTCTCTCTCTCTCTCTCTCTCTGCAACCCATCTCTCTATTACTGTCCTGGTAAAACTACCTCCTCTCTCTCTGAAAAACTGCCTCTTAAATAGCTCTCCTTTCCTCTCTCTTCTAGTTTAGAGTAGGGCATAACCTATTCTGTCAAATCTTCTCTCATTTGTCACCTTTTCTGCCACTCACCATTTTCAAACATGGGTGCTTCCTTCTGCAAACTAACTACCCTTGTTTGGGTTTAAAGGCATTTACCACCAGGCTTGTACCTAAGCTTTTCTTTACCTGATACCTGATCTATACCAGGTTGGACTTGAACTCAGATCTGTTTGCCTCTGTCTCCTGGATTAAAGGCCTGTTTGTATTCCAGCCAGATCACATAGACCTAGATGGTAGTTGGATATGATCTCTTGCCAGAGCAGCCACATTCTGAATTCACAATCCTCCTCAAGTCTGGCTGCATACAAATAGATTTTTTTTGTTTTATCTTATCTGCTCCAGTTGAGTAAAGCCATTTAATTATTTCAAGGAGTGGTCTGTGGGATTTCCACTGTAGAAGTTGTGGCTGAAATTTTCCATCCATGTATTTCAGAGATGACATTTGCAGAGACAGTGATGGACATGCCAAAGGCATGACATTCTGGAATCTTCACATCTGCAGGGAGCACTGGACTAGGGTTTGGATTGTTACTGCATGGAATTCCCTTGGCAGCTGTGTCAGCAGAGAGCAAGTCCAGACTCCAGGCCAGGGACAATGTTAGAGTTAACAGAAATGACACAAACACAGCAAGAGCTCGGTTTTTGTTTTTGTTTTTGAGACAGAGTTTCTCTGTGTAGCTTTGGCTGTCCTGGACTCGCTTTGTAGACCAGGCTGGTCTTGAACTCACAGAGATACAATTGCCTCTGCCTCCCAAATACTGGGATTAAAGGCGAGCGCCACCACGCCCAGCAAGAGCTTGGTGTTCTGAGAAAAAATTTCAAATTTGTACAAAGAATCTCAATTTGTAGGTCAGTGTGGTATTATACTAGTCACCCACCCCCGTGTGTGTGTGTGTGTGTGTGTGTGTGTGTGTGTGTGTGTGTGTAAGAGTGAGAAAGAGAGAGAGAGAAACATATCCCCTCCCTCCTTTCCCTTTTTTTTTCTTTTACTTCTTTTTTTTTTTTTAATGAGAAACCAGCTCACGTTTAATTGTGATATTTTAAAATTGTTTCCTTTTACTTCTAACATACTAGATATAAAGGGAAAAGACACTTGGCTTATCACTTCATTCAAGAAAGAAAGTATAATAACTATATCTGAAAGAAAGAGAAAGAAAGAAAAGAAAGCAAGTCAGCAAGCAAGTCAGAACTTAGCCAAACATAAAAGACATGACTGTGCATTCCTTTAATCCTAGTACTCAGGAGACAGAAGCAGGTGGGTCTCTGAGTTTGAGGCTCGCTTGATCTACACAGTGATACTCTGTCTCAAAGCAGTAATAGGAGCCTGGCGTGGGAGTGCACACCTTTAATCCCAGCACTCAGGAGGTAGAAGCAGGCAGATCACTGTGAGTTCAAGGCCAGTTTGGTCTACAGAGCGAGTCTAGGACAGCCAAGGCTACACAGAGAAACTCTGTCTGGGGAAGAACAAAACAAACAAACAAACAAAAAACCAAACCAAACCAAACAAAAACAAAAGGTCAAGACTGCCAAGCACAGTGGCTTATGACTGTAATCTGACCCACTAGGAGGCTGAAGCAAGAGAATTTCAATGAGCTCAAGGCTAGCCTGAGCTACATAGTGAAACTCTGTCTAAGAAAACAAATAGGTTAAATAAATAAAGTTTTGGTTTGGTTTGGTTTGGTTTTGATTTTTCGAGACAGGCGTTCTCTGTGTAACCTTGGCTGTCCTGGACTTGCTTTGTAGACCAGACTGGCCTCTAACTCACAGCAATCCACCTGCCTCTGCCTCCTGAGTGCTGGGATTAAAGGTGTGAGCCACCACGCCTGGCATAAAATTTTGTTTCTAGGACCAAGATAGCTAACTAGGCATGGTGCTGGATGTCTTTAATCCCAACACTCAGGAGGCAGAGGCAGACAGATCTCAGTGAGTGCAAGGCCAGCCTGATCTACATAGTGAGTTCCAGTATAGCCAGGGCTATAGAGAGAACCTGTCTTAAAAAAAAAAAGGCTAGGCATGGTGTTTTATGTTTGTAATCTCAGCACTGAGAAAGCTAAAGCCAGCCTGGCCTACAAAGTTACTGTCTCAGAAAATAAAATAACAGCAGCAGAGAGGAGGGAGGAGGAGGACAAGAAAAAGGCCCCAAAATCTCAGCACAGTTGGGAGGAAACAGAGGTTTATTTCATCTTTTTTAAAATTAATTTTTATTTTAATTTATTAATTTATTCAGATTACAACTTAATTGTTGGCTTATTTCATCTTGAATCTTCTTTGGTCTCAAAGAAAATTGTGCCTTTGAAACAAATTTGGACCTTTATTTATTGGAGAGTGTGAGCATTTGTGAGATAAGATTTTACTGTCTATCCCTAGTTGGCCTGGAACTCACTATGTGTCAAACTCACGTTTAATTATGTTTATGTATGTATGTGTGTATTCACGTCTGTATGAGTTGTATGTCTTGTGTTTGTAGGTACCTATGAAGGCCAGAAGAGGGAGTCAGATCCCTGGGAGCTAGAGTTATAGGTTGTTGTGAGCCGGTAGACATGGGTGCTAAGTACCCAACATGTGTCCTCTGCAGTAGCAGTAAGTGCTCTTAACCAATGACCCATCTCTCCAGCCCCAAGACTCAGGCTTTAAAGGGGACAGAGTGCTTTTGTAGCCCAGCCTGGCCTCCAAGTCATCATTTAGCCCAAGAGGACCTTGAACTTCTGATGCCCCTGTCTCTATTTCTCAAGGGCTATCCTCACAGTAATGAACCTCATAACCATGTTATGATTCAGTCTTTCTTCTTTCTTTTTTTGTGTGTGTATGAGTGTTTTGTCTGCATGTATGTCTGTGCACCTCATGTGTGAGGGTGCCCAAATAGGTCAGAAGAGGGTACCTACAAAACAAACGTGACATACAACTCATACAGACAGGTACATACACACATGCATAAATACAAATAAACATGCATTTGAGACCTTCCTGTTCTGCATAGGGAGTTCCAGGCTAACCAGGGATACATAGTGAAACCGTTGGAACTATAAATAGTTATAGCTATAATTTGTTCTAAACAGTTGTGACCTGTCATGGGGAGCTGGATGTTGAAACTCCAAAAGAGCCGGCTGTGCTCTCACCTGCTGACCCATCTCCCCAGCCTGTTGATACTTCCAAATTACTCCATCTGCTTTTTTTTTTTTTTTAAGATTTATTTATTATTATGTATACAGTGCTCTGCTTGCATGTACTCCTGCAGGCCAGAAGGGGCGCCATATTACATTACAGATGGTTGTGAGCTACCGTGTGGTTGTGGGAATTGAACTCAACATTGGAAGAGCAGGCGGGCTCTTAACCACTGAGCCATCTCTCCAGCCCCGTCTCCATCTGCTTTTTGCCTATTACTTTGTCTTCCTTTGTGGACTGTCAATGACTAAGGCAAGCCCCGCCCTTATTTGTTTTGGGTTTTCCAGAGTACATACAGCTGTGGATGGTCCAGTGGTAAAGCACCGCTGCCTGTCAAAGCACCAGTTCCAGACCATCAATCATAGAGGACAGGTGCTGACTACATGGACTGAGCCTATATGGCGAGGAGTAATCAAACCATTATGTTTTATTGTTGAGTAGGGCAAGGTTGGTGCCAAGTGCTCAGTGACAGCCTAGGAGGGCTCAGAAATCCTTTGTTGAACATAAATAGATCTGCCCCAGTGCTCTCACATACATAGCTATTGCCCATGTCATGCGTTCAGTTACTCCTGTGAAAGCCAAGCATTCTTATACACACTGTGATAGAGATTGTTTCTCTTGCTGTGACAAAACACCATGACTGAAAAGCAAAATTGGGAGGAAAGGGTTTATTGGGCCTACACTTTTACACTGTCAATCAGATTACTTTGTCCTCCTTTGTCACCCATTCATGCTGTGCTTTGATGGGTGGCCGGGAGTGTGCTCCTGACCTTGGGTGCTGCCTCCTGTGGAAGGAGTGTAGGTGGGCCTCTGTACTCCTCGGTGACTATTTCAGATGGTGAGATCACAGTGAAGGGGACTGTAAGGTTATGTGTGGCTGCCTTTGTGTTTTGCCGTTTGGTCCTGTCACCCTACAGTTGCTCTTTTGCTGGTTACTGCCTCGGCCTCTCTCTTCATCTCCACTCTTTCTCACCATCACCTTCTTCCTCTATTCATCTTCAGGCACCTGCTTGTGGTTTTCCTCTTTAGTACATTCGTAACAGTCAGTGTGCTCTCTAACACCCACAGCGCACATGCACGTGTGCGTACACACACACAAGAGCCTGCTCGTGATCTCTGAGCTGGTGCCCTCTGTGACACTGAAAGCATGTCACATTGAGGAGCTTCTCAATGACTCATGCAGTGATGAAGGAAGAAAGTGGAAGTTGTAAAGCTGTGGCAGGTTTGAGATGCTGTGGGAGCTGGACTGAGGAGCAGTGGGAAAATGGCTTCTCAAGCAGCTGGTCTTACTCACTGTTTTTAGAGACATATAGTCTATCTTGACTGCCAGGACTCCACACAGACTCCATGTGCTGCCTTGTTTTGTTGTTTTGTTTTGTTTTTTTTTGGGGGGGGTTTTCTTTTGAGCCCTGCCTGTTCTTGAACTTACAGAGATCCTGCCTCTACCTCCCCCGGTGCTGGGAGTCCAGACAACCAAGGCTACACAGAAAAACACTGTCTCAAAAAAGAAAAAGAAAAAAGAAGCGAGGCATGGTGGCACATGCCTTTAGTCCCAGCATTTGGGAGGCAGAGGCAGGTGGATCACTCTGTGTTCAGGGCCAACCTGATCTACAAAGCAAGTTCAGGACAGCCAAGAAACACTGTCTCAAAAACAAAACAAAACCAAACCAAAAAAAAAAACAAAAAAAAAAAAGAAAAACGAAAAAAAGAAAAAGAAAGAAAGAAAAACCCCTACACATAGAACAAAATAACTAAATAAACTAATAATAAATAAATAGCAAAATTAAACTAAACTAAAAACTTCTTAGGTTCTGAAAATGAAATAGGACCATGTGATTAAGTGGACCTTGAGATCATAAAATACTCTGCTTCTGGGATAAGACCAATTCATCAAACATAGGTTTGACTTTTATTTTTCATGTGCTGTTTTGTTTTCTGTGTGTAACAGGCTGTGGTGCCTTCATAATACAACCTCCAGCACCATCAGAGATCAGGGAAGCTGCTCAAAGCTGCCCTAAACCCAGGGAACAAGTCTTCAAACATGGCTGTCCCAGCTCCTTCACATGCCCAGTCCCTTCCAGGGACACTGTCCTCAAACATACCACTCAGCTTGCTATGGGCATTTCTTCATCTCAGCCAGCTCCGTCAACACCTAGAAAGGGGCCTCCCAGGACGCTGAGTCTGGGCCCCATTCCCAGCTCTCTCTGAGCCCTAGTGGAAGAGAAGACCTCCTGGGAGAATGGGCATGTGCTTTGCGTGGGAAGAGGAGCTCTGTGCTGGACACTCTCACATCAGCTTGGCACAGCCCTAGAGTCATCTGAAAAGAAGGAACCTCAATTGAGAAAGTGCCTCCATAAGATCCAGCTGTAAGGCATTTTCTTTATTAATGATGATGGGGGAAGGCCAGTCCATTGTGGGTAGTTCCATCCCTGGGCTGGTGGTTCTGGGTTCTATAAGAAAGCAGGCCGAAAGTCACGGCAGCACCCTTCCACGGCCCCTGCATTAGCTCCTGCCTCCAGGTTCCTGCCCTGTTTGAGTCCTTGTCCTGACTTCCTTGGCTGATGAACAGCAATATGGAACTGTAAGCAGAATAGACCCTTTCCTTTTTTTTGGCCAAGGTGTTTCATTGCAACAGTAGAGACCTTAACTAGGACAAGCTCTGTACCACCCTGGAGAGATGCTAAAATTCCTCCCAAACTCTGTGCCATTGCTTATGCCCCCCTTTAGAATATCGATAAAACGACCTCCCATTAGCCAATAGAGAGTACATAACGTCTCCCCAAAGTCAGGCATTTGGTGGGTCTACAAGCAGGCCCCCTCCCCCATCTTTCTCTGGGTGTGTGCCTGCTGTCTTCTGGGGCTTACAGCAGGATGTTTCAGAGTACACTGTCCTCATGTTGCCCTTGGCCCTAAATTAATTCCCAGGGTTATTTCCAGAACTCAAGTAAACAACCAGACGTCAGGCTGAACTGAGAGAAAGATAACCTCGAACAACCTTTCCTTCTCTTAGGTACATAGAACTTTCATCAGTGGCTCGGAGGATCGTTCTAGGATTTTATTCTCTTTAAACAGCTTGGTGGACAGCCCCATAATCAGCCAAGAAAGATGCACAGGGCAGACTTTGGGTAATTGTGTCAAATGGTTAATAGGAGGTAGGTTTGTGTTGTTGTTGGTGGTGGTGGTGGTTTTTTTGTTTTGTTTTGTTTTGTTTTGTTTTTTGTTTTTGTTTTTTTGTGGCAGGGCATCAACAGCCCAAAAGACCATCACAAGTCAGAAACGATGAGTACAAATAAGCTCCTCTGCGCTGTGCCATTGAGGCTCCACCGTGCACGCTGGCACTGCTAGCTTCACGAGATCTGGGTAACAAGCCACAGTAGAGTTCCGTTCCCTCTAAAGCATCCCCAAGAGAAGTCTATCGGTGCAGGTAGTTTATTGGGTAGGTTATCTCAGGAAGTTGAAAATAAGAAGCAGGGAGAATGAAGCAGAGAGGAGAAAAGCTATGGCAAGGCGTTTAATAAGAACAGCCCCCAGCTGGCCCTGGTGACACATGCCTTTAATCCCAGCACTTGGGAGGCAGAGGCAGGTGGATCGCTGTGAGTTCGAGGCCAGCCTGGTCTGCAAAGTGAGTCTAGGACAGCCAAGGCTACAGAGAGACCCTGTCTCAAAAACAAAACAAAACAAAACAAAAACAAACTAACAAACAAAAAGAATGGCCCCCCGTAGACTTGTGTTTGAATGCTTGGCCCACAGGGAGTAGCACCATTAGGAGGTGAGGCCTTGTTGGAGGAAGTGCGTCACTAGGGGGTGGGCTTTGAGGTTTTGTATGTTCAAGCTATGACCAGTGTGTCACAGTCTCCTTCTGCTGCCTGTGAATCAAGATGTAGAACTCTCAGCTCCTCCTCCAGCACCATGTCTGCCTGCATGCTGCCACCCTCCCTGCCATGATGATAATGGACTAAACCTCTAAACCTGTAAGGCAGTGCCAATGAAATGATTTCTTTGTAAAAGTTGCCTCGTTTGTGGTGTCTCTTCACAGCAATGAACCCCTAAGACACAAGGTATATTCATAAACCAGGTACCACTGAGGGCAACTGAGACTCGTTAATTCTGGGACGTCATAGGGAACCATCAGACGCTCCGTTAGAGGCGGCCATGCCTAAGCATGGGTTGCACTGTTCATCAGATGAGCGTTGCTTCTGGGCATGTTAACTCCTGTGTCTAATAAAACTGTAAGTGAAAGGTGGGTGTGGCACACGCTTGCAATCCTACCACTCAGGAAACAGATCTGTCTAGGTAGCAAGTCCCAGGCCAGCTGGGCTGTATGATGGTACCCTGTCCAAAACCCCCAAACAAACCAAAAGCTGGGCACTCAGGTTACAGTGGGAGACATAAGCCTTCATGTGCCAACTTCCCTTTGGCAAGCTCTGCTTTTTTTTTCTTTCTTTCAGTGCCATGGACAATAGCCCCTCAGAGACAACCATGTCCCAATGCCTGGACTTTGGTAGGACATCAGATTCCATGGCAGAGGGGAATTAGGTTGCTAATCAGCTGGCTTGGAGATTGGGGATTATCTTGGGTTATCTAGCATGCCTCAGGAAATCACGAGGGGCTCAGAGGTGGGAAATGGGGACTGAGTTAATGCACCAGCCAAAACAGTCCTAATGCTCTGCTAACTGTGGGAGCCTTGGAAATGTAGCCTGCCACTTTCCTCTGTCCCTACAGGAACAAGGAAATAGACTGTGCCTCGTGAATTTGGTCACGGAGCCTTCCCTTTGTGAGAACTGCAATCGCACAAGCATACCAGCAGCATGTCTATGGACCAATCATTTGTTTAAAACAGATCCACTCAAAATCTGCTTTTCCAAAAAGTCCACCATGACCACAGCCCCCAGAATTGTCTCAGACTAGACCATTGATTGTATGACGGTGGCACCAGCTCGTACAGAGCCCCAAGGGAAACTGGGTGTGGTATTGTACCAGTAATCCCCAAACTAGAGAGGTGGAGGTGGGATCGGAGTTCAAGGCCAGCCTTAGCTATTATAGTGAGTTTGAGGACGCTGTACGGAGAGACCCTGTCACACACAAACAAGCAAAGATTACAAACCAACCAACCAACCAGGGGCCAGTGGGATGACTCAGTGGGTAAAAGGATTTGTTGCCAAGGCTGACCACCTGAGTTCAATCTTCAGAACCCCCCATAGCAGAAGAAGAGGAAAGCTGTGTATCACAAATTGTCCTCTAACCTCCACGTGTGAGCTCTAGGGTGGTCTTCCCCCCCCCCCAAACACAATCCATTTTTAAAAGAGGGAGAAACAGAAAGAACCTGCCTGGCCAACGGACTTTTTCCATTCACAAATATTGACTCACCGACAGCAAAAACCTGTCCCAGGGCAGCTCTGGCTTGTACATAGTGAGGCCCAGGACCAGTCTGGACCATAGCTGCTAATAGGGTGGACAGTATGGAAGGAAGACTCGGGTGGTGTGTGTACATCTGGCCATGTGGCCCTTCCTCTCATCGCCCAATCCCATGTGATTGGGATTTACTATCAGACAAATGGCTGGACACTGCTAGTGAGGTCATGAGCTCTAGAATTAGCCACATCAGCAAAGCCAGAAGTATATGAGGTTGTACTCCTTTTTTTTTTTTTTTTTTTTTTTTTTTTTTTTTTTTTTTGAGACAAGGTTTCTCTGTGTAGCCCTGGCTGTCCTGGACTTACTTTGTAGACCAGGCTGGCCTCGAACTCACAGAGATCCACCTGCCTCTGCCTCCCGAGTGCTGGGATTACAGGTATGTGCCACCACGCCCACTCTTTTTTTTTTTTGGTTTTCGAGACAGGGTTTCTCTGTGTAGCCTTGGCCATCCTGGATTCACTTTGTAGACCAGGCTGGTCTCGAACTCACAACGATCTGCCTGCCTCTGCCTCCTGAGTGCTGGGATTAATGGCGTGTGCCACCAATGCCCGGCAATAATATGTTTTTTAAAATGATCTCATTAAATATAAAATCTAGGGGACTTAGAGAGATAACTCAGATGTTATCTGCTCTTTCAGATGACCTGGATTCACTTCCCAGCACACACAACTCCAGTTCCAGGAAATCAGATCCACTTTTCTGACCTCTGAGGACACCAAACATACACGTGCTCCACAGACATACAAGCAAACACCCCACACATAAAATAAAATGAATTAATCTAATTAAACATTTTAAAAATCACGTGGCGTGGTGTTGTATGCCTGTAATCCAAGCATTCAGGAGGCAGACGGAGGCAGATCTCTGTGAGTTCGAGGCCCACCACTGCCTGGCTTCCTTGCTCATTCTGAACCAAGGGCCTCGTCTTGGCTGTCAGAGACTTTCTGTAGGACTATTAACACTTTCCACGTGGACTCTGCAAAGATCACATTTCTGTCACAGTTTCAAATCTCTGCCTTTGGCTTCTGTCAGCTGGAGAAAATTCTCTTCTTATCGAGGGAGGCCAGCCTGGTCTACAAAGCGAGTCCAGGACAGCCAAGGCTATACAGAGAAACCCTGTCTCGAAAAACCAAAAAAAAAAAAAAAAAAAAGAGAGAGTGGGCATGGTGGCACATACCTGTAATCCCAGCAACTGAGAGGCAGAGGCAGGTGGATCTCTGTGAGTTTGAGGCCAGCCTGGTCTACAAAGCGAGTCCAGGACAGCCAAGGCTACACAGAGAAACCCTGTCTCAAAAAACAAACAAACAAACAAAACAAAACAAAAACAAAAACAACTCCCCCCCGCCCAAAAAAAAAGAAAAAAGAAAAAAAGATAATCCAGGTAATGCAAGGTGATTGTTAAACCTGAAAATTGCAAGGAGAAAATACCAAACCCACAATTTTCCAATTAAAGCAAGCTATGTTTAAGGGTGCACCTGGGATTGGCCACTCAGCTGTCTCACCCTATGCTGGGTTGAAAGTGCAGCCCCTACCAACCTCTTGTGATCCTTTTTGTAAGAGAGATAATGTGTTCACAGGGGCAAGAAAGTTGGCTATTGTACATCATTAGAAAAATTCAGTGCAATAAGCCAGTCTCGGTTGCACAGGCCTCTAATCCCAGCATTCGGAAGGCAGAGGCAAGTGGATTGCTGTGAATTCGAGGCCAGCCTGGTCTACAACAGGAGTCCAGGACAGCCAAGGCTACACAGAGAAACCCTGTCATGAAAAACCAAAAGAAAAGAACAGAAAAATGCAATGAAAGGAAAGGTACAAGGGTCACATGTTTGATTGGGTCACATATTTAGTGAAAAACATGTTTTCCAGTTTACATCAGATCTGAGAAACAGGAACTTATTTTTAATTACAAATAGAAGCCTTACCTTGCAAGGACTTAGCACAAAATAAACAAGAACTGAATATTTTTAAACTATAAACAGACACCTTAACCTGCACAGGACAAATAGGGACTTATTAACTGTCTTAACTGCAAACAGAAGCCTTAACCTGCAAGGTATACTTCTCCCACTGACTTGAAAGGTTTATTGTTCCTGCTTTGGTCTCACTTGATTTCCAATGAAGTACCTATTGTTCATGGTGGGGTGGACCAAGCCTATAATCCTAGCACTCAGGTGGAGCCAGGTGGATGAAAACCATAAGGTCCTGGCTACATAGCAGTCAGGCTGACACGTGACAAAAACCCGAGGACTGGAAATGTAGGTAAGTGGTACAGTGCTTGCCTTGTGTCCTCAGGCCTCTGGGGTGTTCACTAGCCCTGCAAAAGCAAACGTTCTTTCTCCCTGTTCAGTCATTATAGCATCTTTATAAACTAGGGGTGCGGTGGAGTGGGGTGGGCCTAGACATTTGGGGGGGGGTTGTTCTGGTTTCTACACTAGTCTTTTTTGTGTCTTAATTATCTACTTCTTCTTATTTTTCTTTCTTTCTTTTTTTTTTTTTTTTTGGTTTTTTGTTTGTTTGTTTTTGTTTTTCGAGACAGGGTTTCTCTGTGTAGCCTTGGCTGTCCTGGACTTGCTTTGTAGACCAGGCTGGCCTCGAACTCACAGTGATCCTCCTGCCTCTGCCTCCCGAGTGCCGGAACTAAAGGACTGCGCCACCACTCCTGGCTCCATAGACTTTATTTTTAATTATATGTATACATGTGTGAGGATGTGCATGTCAGCGCAGGTGCACATGGAGACCAGAAGAGTGTCAGTCTCCTGTGGGCTGCCCAGTGTGGGTGCTGGGGATTGAATTCAGGTCCTCTGGAAGTACAGAGGGTACTCTTGGCTGCTGAGCCACTTCTTCAGCCTCATCTCCTTTCTCTCTCTTTCCTTTTCTTTTTTTTCTAAGCTGTAATATGTGCATGAGTGCTCTGCCTGCATGTACACCTGCATGTTAGAAGAGGGCATCAAATCCTATTATAGATGGTTTTAAGCCACCATGTGATTGCTGGGAATTGAACTCAGGACCTCTGGAAGAGCAGACAGTTGTTTTGTTTTGGTTTTGTTTTTGTTTTTTTAAAGATTTATTTATTTATTATGTATACAGCATTCTGCCTGCAGGCCAGAGGAGATGGTTGTGAACCACCATGTGGTTGCTGGGAATTGAACTCATGCCCTTTGGAAGAGCAGTCAGTGCTTTTAACCTCTGAGCCATCTCTCCAGCCCCAGTTTGGTTTTTTCGAGACAGGGTTTCTCTGTGTAGCTGTGGCTGTCCTGGACTCACTTTGTAGACCATGCTAGCCTCGAACTCACAGCAATCTGCCCGCCTCTGCCTCCCAAGTGCTGGGATTAAAGGTGTGTGCCCCCATGCCCAGCCTAGACAGTGCTCTATTTATTTATTTATTTATTTATTATGTATACAGTGTTCTGCTTGCATGTACTCCTGCAAGCCAGAAGAGGGCGCCATATCACATTACAGATGGTTGTGAGCCACCAGGTGGTTGCTGGGAATTGAACTCAAGACCTTTGGAAGAGCAGACGGCGCTCTTAACCGCTGAGCCATCTCTCCAGCCCCTCATCTCCTTTCTTGATTGTCTAAGCTGGTGGTTCTCAACCTTCCTAATTCTAAGACGCTTTAATGCAGCAGTGACCCCAACTACAACATTAGTTCATTGCTACTTCATAACCGTACTGTTATGGATCCTAATGTAAACATCTGATATGCAACCCCTGTGAAAGGGTTGTTCCACTCCCAGAGGGGTTGCCACCCACAGGTTGAGTGAGAACCTCTGGTCCAAGCCCAGTCTTTGCATGGTAGCATGGGACAGATGCTGGAAGCAGAGGCTTCATAGTATTACTTACTTCTGCCCATTATTGGTCAAAGCATGTGTCAAGGTTTGCCTGGATTGGCTACACCAGTGGAACCATCTCAAGAGTGGAGCCTGAACTTCTGGTTCTTCTAATGTCTTCCACCCCTTGAACTTGCATATGTAGGTACAATTTGGGGAATGAAAACATCTAGAAATATCCTATCAACTGTAACTGTTCCATAGTTGGTTTGTTGTACTATGGTGTTATATTGTATTATTACTGTACTGAATTATTGTCTGTTTGTGCCTCCAGCAACTTCTCTGGATAGCTATGTAAAGAGTAGAAATACTGACGCCCAGGAAACCTTGGCCCAAGGCCCTAGGTGTAAAAGGTAAACGCTTCAGGCCAACACAATTTGATGGGATTTTGAGGTATGTCCCATTCAGCTTCTGGGAAGGTCCCTGTCAATGCCAAGTGAGGTTTCTCTCTCTTCTTTGTCTCCTATCCATAGAGAAAGATGAATTATTCTTTCTATATTAGCCAATACAGTAAATTACTACAGCAGTAGTTTTCTTTAACCAGCTAGTTCCCCAATGACTGACACAGAAAGAGTATGGTTTATTATTATGCCGTAAGCACCATGCTGGGCTGATTCTGAGCTACTTGAATCCTAGTACCTTTATAACCCAAGCTGGGCATAGCCTTCAATCCCAGAACTCAGGAGGCAGAGGCAGGTGGATCATTGTGAGTTTGAGGCCAACCTGGTCTACAAAGGGAGTCCAGGACAGCCAAGGCTACACAGAGAAACCCTGTCTCAAAAGCTATTCCACTCCTTGGAATATACCCAGAATTCCACTCCTTGGAATATACCCAGAAGATGCTCCAGCACACAACAAGAAAATTTGCTCAACCATGTTCACAGCAGCCTTATTCATAATAGCCAGAACATGGAAACAGCCTAAGTGTCCCTCAGTAGAAGAGTGGATAAAGAAACTGTGGTACATATACACTGTGGAATACTACTCAGCTATTAAAAACAAGGAATTCCCGAAATTTGTGGATAAATGGATTGAGTTAGAAATGATCATAATGAGTGAGTTAACCCAGAAGCAGAAAGAATCAAATGGTATATACTCACTTATATCTGCATACTAGCCCAAGGGACATGTCCCACGAAAGCCTTCACTTACCAGGAAACTGGGACAGAGGGGAGGGCATCCTATTGGGACTCTAAATGAGAGACGCATGGGAGAATAGCAAAATAAAAGGATACAGAGGGTCCTAGAAATCTACAAGTAGAACAATATGATAGGCAGATTTGGGCCCAGGGGTCCTGCTCAAAGTAAGGCACCAGCCAAGGACAATACAGGAGGTAAACTTTAAACCCCTTCCCAGATCTAGCCAATGGTCAGAATATTCTCCACAGTTGAGTGGAGAGTGTGATATGACTTTCTCACATACTCTGGTGCCTCACATTTGACCATGTCCCCTGGAGGGGGAGACCTGGTGGCACTCAGAGGAAGGACAGCAGGTAGCCAAGAAGAGACTTGATACCCTATGAGAATATACAGGGGGAGGTAATCCCTCTCAGGAACAGTCATAGGGGAGGGGAATAATGGGAAAATGGGGGGGGGGGGGGGAATGGGAGGATACAAGGGATGGGATAAACATTGAGATGTAACAAGAATAAATTAAAAAAAAAAAAACCCAAAAAACAAAAAACAATCCCCCCACCACCACCAACCCACATGAAAGGCAATGACTTGCCAATCTGATGACCCCTGGGGCTGCTTCTCCTCCATCAGTCTGTTCCTATAGCCACGTGTTCAGTGCCATCTTTCTTATTATGACTCCTTTCTCTCTCCTCCTTTTCTCCTCTTCTTGCTGCTGCTCTGTTGCTTTCTTCCTCTCATCTCTTGTAATACTGAGATCGCTAGGTGTAATTCTGAGATCACCCAGATTGCAAAACCCCCAAAATGACCACCAGGACTCAATGCCGATGCAACATACACATGGTCCTGTATTACAGCCTCGAGAGTTTCGGGTCACAATCCTTCCTGATGCAGCAGGAAAGGAGAGTGACCCAGAGCTTCAAGGGCAATGGGCTTATAAGGGGAAAAACTATAATTGGGGGTTGGGGTCACAGGGAAGTAAGGAAAAAACCATAAGTGGGGGTTGTGGGTCACAGGAATGTCGACCTTCAGGCAGGTTGGGTCCAGGAGGCTGAATCTCCAGCGAAGTTGTTTTATCTCAGGGGATCATTGGGAGTTCATTGTATCTAATCACTCCATGTGGAGTTTCTGGAGACTGCTGGCAGGTCTAGTTTATGGCAGTGTGTGGTCATTCCCAGAATGCAGGAAGAAGAGAGGTCACTTGGAGGACAAGTTCTCACAGAACATGGCAAGTTCACAGACCATGGCATTAGCTGCAGAATATATATTACATATATAATATGGCATTAATTTTACCTTTACATTCTCAAACCCAACCTGGGCACCTAAAATTCCACCTCCCTCTCTTGTTCCCAGTCATAGGCTTCAGCATCTTTATTTAGCCATTTCTTATCATATGGTTACAGAAGATAGTTCAACATTCATAACAACGCCCATGACAGAGAAATAACCAGATCTCAAGGCACTGAAATCAGCATTTGAAAACACAGTTGGACCTTCCTCCAACACTGCCCCCATACCCTCAATTCTTTGTTTAACTCATAAGGTAAAGGCTCAAAACAGTCTTTATCTTACAGCTGGGACTTTCACAGACTTGTCAGTCTCCCATGACTTATGACCTCCTAGAGCTATCTTCAGGGATGTCTACCTAGCCTCAAACTTCCTGTGTAGATTCAGCCTTTGCACAACTTTTTATGCTATTATTAAAAATATCCCTAGGCTCCAGTCTGCTTCACTTGGTAGAACACACCCCAAATGTTTCTCAGGGTCTAAACCCAGGCTTTCCAACTGTGTCCTATCCCAGCCTTTTGCCTCCGCACAGTTTGGGCAAAAAGACAGTTCAACCATCTAAACAAACTTCATGCTGAGGTCCGAGATTTTCATTTCCCAATTCTAAGACATCCTATCCCCACCCAAACCAGCTGTTCCATGCTTGAGAGCAAACAGAAACTGGTTTTCAACTTGTATAATGGTCTGGTTCCCCGGTTCAGTCTCCACTGGTCTTAGTGAATGAGTGAAATCCTGCACTCATCCTGTTTTAAAGAAGTATAGTTGGTCCTAGGGAGAAGTAGTTTACTGAACTGATACATAAGCCACTATATAGGTTTTTTTTGTTTTGTTTCCTGGTTTTGTTTTTGTTTTTGTTTTTGAGACAGGGTTTCTCTGTGTATAGCTTGGCTGTCCTGGACTCACTTTGTAGACTAGACTGGCCTTGAACTCACAGCGATCCGCCTGCCTCCGCCTCCCAATGCTGGGATTAAAGGCCTGCACCACCATGCCCAGCTTTGTTTTATGTTTTAAAGACTTATTTATTATTTATACAGTATTCTGCCTGCCTCCAAGCCAGAAGAGGGCACCATTATAGATGGCTATAAGTAAGCATGTGGTTGCTGGGAATTGAACTCAGGACCTTTGGAAGAACAGCTAGTGCTCTTAACCACTGAGCCACCTCTCTAGCCCATGGCTATATAGTTTAAGATGCAGAGCCTCACCAGTAATTCAATCGGAATGAAAGTTCAAGGCCCAGCCAGTACTGATAGCAGAGGTTAGCCAGGGGTCCAAGAGAACACAGATTAGTACTCACCATCTGATTAATGTCTTTCTCTCTTTTTCTTTGAGGCTTTTTTTCTAACCATGGCAAGAGCTTTGCAATTACTCCTGACCAATTAGCATAAAACAACAAGTTTCTCATAAAGCCTATACATAGTTTCTTTTATCTCATGAGAAGTAAGTCTAAGCCTCTCCAATTCTGTAGAACCATTTCTGCAAGGGAATCTAAATGTTTTAATTCAGAAATGGAAATTTTCAACCCCTCGAGGTCCTGATCAACCTGTCTACTGAGTCGGGAAAGTGTCAGAAGAGGCCCATTCACTCGGACCACTAGTACATGCCGGCCAATCAGTCTCAGGGCCTAGTAATATTGCTGTTGTCCAGATGAGTTATCCTATAGGGAAGAAGGGAGAGCACCAGAGAAGGGCAAGTGCCTAGCTTAAAGGTTTTGGATATTAAACAAATTCCAGCCCCTTATTAGTCCTCGATCATTAATTTGGGCTGCCCCAGTCACACTGAGTCTCGTCAGTCAATGAGCTGACCATCTGATTAGGTCCTGTCCCTATGTGGTGTGGGGTCAGGTGTCTAGCATAGCCAACAATTCTGGCCGCTTTCTGACTGGGAATGATTAACTCTGTCCCCAGGGTCCTTTCCTGTGCCACAGAATCTGGTCCCTCAGGTTTTCCCTGTTTCCCACAGGCCAGAATGTATTTTAAAGGAGTTTCCAGATTTTTAATATTATGGTCATTGGGTTAAGTTTTCCTGTTATGCATTTCCTGGAAGGGAACTTTCTTTCCATATAGTCATCTGTGTGTGTTTCAGAAAGCCTCTGTTTCACAACCCAATTTTTGCAATGGAAGCTCCCTTGTTTCTGGGAACTAGAGGGGGGCAGCTTCAGGGCATGCATAGAGTTGTAAACTCCGTATTCTTGTATCAAAAGATAAACTCCCACATCCTTTTTTTCTCCAATACAATCAGATACTTAAAGTGGACATCAGGGAGCAAAGGTCAAGATGGAATGTGGTCTGTAGTCACATTAACTATCATGGCTCCGCCCCCCCCCCCCTATCTGTCCTCCACAGTTCCCAGATCTGGGCCTGAGGGTAGTGGAAGCTGGATCATGACCCCTATACTCATAGGACAAAACATAAGACTCAGAAGGAGGGCTGGAGTGGATGGCTCAGTGGTTAAGAACACTGGTTGCTTTCCCAAAGGACCTGGGTTCAATTCCCAGCAGTTCACAACTGTCTATAACTCCAGGATCTGACAACCTCACACAAACATACATACAGGAAAAACACCAATACACATTAAAAAAGAAAAAAAAAAGAAAAAAAGGCCCAGGAAGAGATAGAGGAGTAGGAAGTAAAAGGGCCCAGGGACTGATGAAACCTTAATTGTTTAAAAAAATTTTTTCTCTTATATATTCCATCCCAATCAGTTTCTTTTTCCTCCACTCTCCCCAAGATCTACCTGCCCTCAGAAAAAAAATCAGGCCTCCCAGAGACACCAACCAAACACTGCATAACAAGTTACAATAAGACCGGGCACATATCTTCGCATCAAGGCTGGACAAGGCAACCCAGCAGAAGGAAAAGGGTCCCACAAGTAGGCAAAAAGTCAGGAATAGCTCCACCAGCAGCCGGATAAAGCTGCTCAGCTATAGCCTGGGTCAGGTCCCTGCAGGCTCCCTGATCTCCACAAGTTCCCATGGTGATATCTTTCTTCCCTGTCCTCTTTTCATTCTTTCTCTAGTGTTTGATTTTCAAGAAGGGTATTTCCCAAGCTGAATTCACAGTAATGTCTGACTTAGCCATGTGTATGTGTGAGATATATATAATCACCACACGTATATGCGTGTGTTTATTATTATTGTTATTTTCTTTTTGGAACTGCCTTATCTGAATAATGAACGGATGAAATTTGTTTAAACCTCCTCCCTGTGAATTTCAAATGTCCAGGTAAGATTACCATCAGATGGAAGAAACTAAAAGACCCACTGCCTAGCTAAGCCCCACTGATTCTTTTCCGGCTTAGAAGCTTATTAGGCTTCACTTGGCCCTTCAGGGACAGCCAAGATCTGTGTGACTCTCCTGTGGTTCTCTCAACATGCACACTAATACATTTCTATACTTTTATTTTCTATTTTTAAGAAAAGGCTGGTCACTGACCTCTATACACGCACTGTGGTATGTGCTTGCATACATACATGCATATACACACACCACCCACCCATATATATTACAAGCAAATGTGTAAATGTATTTTTTTTTTTAAGACGAAGGTTTGGTGAGACAGTTCAAAGTGTGGGGGGGCTCCTGCTGGAAGGTCTAGTGACCTAAGTTCAATCTGTGGGATCCACCCACGAAAGCCAATTTGCAGATTGTCTTCTGGCCTCTATGACCTTTGTGGCATGTGTTCAAATACATGCACATGCAAACACACACACACACACACACACACACACACACACACACACACACTGGGTGAACATGGTAATTGATGTCTGTGATCCTAGCAGTTAGGAGGCTGAAGTAGGTGGGTCTCATATTTGAGGCTACATAGAGTTATAAACAACAGGGGCTGGAGAGATGGCTTAGCAGTTAAAAGCACTGTCTGCTCTTCCAGAGACAGGAAGTTCACTTGGCTTCTATTGTAATTCAGGTAGTGAACTGTGTCCCTACACCCACCCCAATCCCACCATGGCTGGGGTCTAACCCAATTTTTTTTAAAAATCTATTTATTATGTCTACAGTATTCTGCCTAAATATATGCCTGCACACCAGAAGAGGGCACCAGATTGCATTATAGATGGTCATGAGCCACCATGTGGTTGCTGGGAATTAAACTCAGAACCTCCGGAAGATCAGCCAGTGCTCTTAACCACTGAACCAACTCTCCAGCCCATGACCCATCTTTCTTGACTGACTAATTTTTGTTTGTTTGTTTGTTTGTTTTTCGAGACTTTTTCTCTGTGTAGCCTTGACTGTCCCAGACTCTATCTGTAGACCAGGCTGGCCTCGAACTCACAGAAATCCACCTGCCTCTGCCTCCCCAGTGCTGGGATTAAAGGTGTGCACCACCACCACTGCCTGACTTGACTAACTAATTTTAAAAGAATCTGAGCAGAAGAAATGGAAGAAGGGAGAGAGGGACCTGCTGCTCCAGGTGACCAAGTTCTGGGAATGCAGCCAGGGACCTTTAAGTAAACAAAAAGTTTTACCAGCTGGGAGGTTAATCGATTTGCATAAAGGTTTTATAAGGTTGGAGAGATTAAAAATGGGAGCAATTTATGGAATCTTGGCCCTTGATGGGCTGGCTAGTTTGATAGGGAAAAGAAAAACATTTCTCACAATAGTGAGGCTGTCAAAACAACAAAAATCACACATCCCTGACAGATTAGCCTACTGAATAACACCCCCCACCAAGAAAAAAACTCCTTTAGGACAGCTTTCCCTCTACCCAATCCATGCCTTTGGAGCTATGGTCTCCTAGATGAGTTTATGAATAGGTTGTGTTTTAAAGTGAAAGCTCCCAGAAGCTGACTCTGAGACGGACACAGTCTTGTGACCCAGAAAGATGCTTTAGTGGTGCTAATGGTCCCACGTGATGTGTCAGCTGCTGATCATTACAGCCAGGCACAGAGTTAGAGGCTGCGATGCTTACTCAACCGCATAGGTAGTTAGGAATGCTGAGCCCAGAGTGTGTTCCCACCAGTAAATAATGCAGACTTCAGTGTGTGTGGTGGTTTGAACAGGAATGGCCCTCATACTGTGTGTGTGTGGGGTGGGGGAGTGATCAGGATGGCCTTGTGATCCTAGTTTCTTTCAATCCCCCTACCTCTGCTTCCTGAGAGCCTGGGGTTACAGGTATATGTCACCATGCCTGGCTTCTTCCTCTGCCTTTAGTTTGTTTCATCCAACCCAACACATGGGTGGGAAGGAGTCTAGAGGGAGGGGAAGAGGAAACTGGTGACCTCCTCATGTCACTGTGCCTGGCTTCATGGTTAGTCTGTGAAGAGCTCAGCTACTGCCAGGTGGCTCTCTGTACCATGGCAGACCTTCCTGGGTTCTGAATTGTTGTTTGTTGCTCCCCCGAAGACTTCACACCCCCTCACTGTGTCCTCTTGTTGTAGCCTCCATATTTTCAGGAAGCTTTCACAAAACAGTCTTCTCTTTCTATTGTTTGTGTCCCACCACTTAGTATGCTAAGGCAAGAGAACTGCTGTATGTTCCAAACTGCACAGTGAGTTCAAGGCCAACTGCAGAGGGAGACCTTGCCTCAAAAAGAGGCGGTGTATACAGCTTTCTATTATATTTGTGAAGGTTACACTTAACACTCAAAAAAAAGTAAATAACAGCTGTAGAATCTGGTGTCCTCCCACAATAACCCCCTTCTCTGAAATGGACACTGTGGGAGCCAGATAATATAATCTTACCATTCAGAAAGATTGTCATTTGAGGTCACCCGACTGGCCTGGGGTACATAGTAAAGTCCTGTCTTTAAAAAACAACAACAACATCAAAATTGAAAAGCAAAACACTGTTATTAACAAGGTATATTTTATGCCTGTATAGATAGATACTTGCACATAGGTACATTTTGCATATGTATATATGAACATGTGCATATGATGTAAGTGCACATATTCAGGCGTGTGAGTTCAGGCATGGGTGTGCAGACCAGAGAACAATCTTAGATGGGGGTCCTCAGCTCCCGCTGTGTTTGAGACAGGGTCTCTTGCTGTTCACTTCTGTGTGTATCAGACTAGCTGGCCAGGAGCTTCCTAGGATTCTTGTCTCTCCACTTCCCTTTGCGCCACAGGGACACTGATCTTACAGGCAAAAGTCCAATTTAACATAGGCTCTGAGGAGTCCAACTTGGGTGCCCATGCTTGCATGGAGAGGGCTTTACCTACTATGTCATCCTCCCAACACTAGAGACGTTATTTTTAATGTTAAAGCCTTGACTCTGCGCTTGGGATGCAAAAAAAAAATCTTTTTCTTTTCCTTTCTTTTTCTTTAAAAGAGGATTTCCTAGCCGGGCGTGGTGGCACATGCCTTTAATCCCAGCACTCGGGAGGCAGAGGCAGGCGGATCTCTGAGTTTGAGGCTTGCCTTGTATACAAAGGGAGTCCAGGACAGCCACCAAGGCTACACAGAGAAACCCTGTCTCCAAAAACAAAAAAAGAAAAAGGATTTTCTATGGGTGAGGTTGGTGTATATTGGCCTCTAATATAGGCAAGGATGCCTTTGAACATCCTGACCCTCCTGTGTCCCACTTACAACATACTTTTTAAATGAATGGTGTTTGTTTGTTTGTTTGTTTAGTTTTGAGGTAGGTTCTCACTATGTAGTCCAACTCATAGGGGCCTGCCTGCCTCTATGTCCTGAGTGCTGGGGCTAACGGTGTGTGCCACCATAGATTCTTACACATTTCTTACCATTTTCCCCAGGACCTTGTCAGCATCGGCGGTCCTCATTGGTTACCCCTGTGCCACTGCCTCTGGGTCTGCTCAAATCTTCTTTGTAGATGTTACATGTTGTCAATAAAATAGATGAATCATAGCTCACACAGGCATCCCCCCCCCACCCCTGTGCAAACATTGTGCTGTCTGTAGCTTGTGACTCACACCTTGTCTTGTACTTGGCCCTTTGTGTATATGAGCAACTGGTTTTGTTTTTGTTTTTGTTTTTTGTTTTTTTTGGACTGGATTGCCAAACTTGAAAGAGCTGCGTCATATGCTTAAAGCACTGACAGATGCCACTAAAGTCTCCTGTCAAAAGCTCTGCCAGCTTTCACTTCCACCAACAGTGTATTGGGCACCATCATTTCCCTTGAAGGCTTTTAAGAAAGTACACCTCCTTGGCAACTCTGGCTATCACCAGCCTTTACGGCACTGTCATAAACTGGAGGTGGTAGAACATTCTAGAGCCCCGGCACTTGAGAGCCTCAAGCAGGAAGATTACTGCAAGTTCAGAGCCAGGGTCAGATGCTGTCTAAAAACACCCCATCCCAACACAAAGCAGAGGGGCTGACGCCTGCAAGCCTAGAACTCAAAAGGCTGAGGCAGGAGGATCCCTACGAGTTTGAGGCCAGCTAGTGCTACATAGTGAGTTCAAGGCCAGAGTGCTGGGATTTAGGCATCGTACCTGGCTGCTTTTATTGGACTGTATGATATCTCTGTATATAATAACTAAAATTCCTTATTCTGGTATCCATATTATAAAAACCGTTGGGCTGGCCGTGGTGGCATATGCCTTCAATCTGGGCACTCAGAGGGCAGAGGTAGGCAGATCTCTGTGAGTTTGAGGCTATCCTATTCTATGCAGAGAGCTCCAGGATAACCAGGGCTACATAGAGAGAGCATGTCTCTAGTAAAAATAATAATGATAATAACAACAATAAATTCTATCTTTAAGTCCACTTCTTTTTAAAACTCTTTACCTTTTTTTTTCTTCTAATTTTTTTTTTTTGAGACCGAGTCTCCCTGTGCAGCCTGCACTGCCTGGAACTATGTAGACGAATTTGGCCTCAAACTTAGGGAACCCCTGCTTCTGCCTCTCTAGTACTGACATACTGAGATTAAAGCTGTGTACCACCATTTCCAGCTAACCTCTTTCTTTTAAATTCTTTTTTTTGTGTGTGTGGCGGGGAAGGTATCTTTTGATTCAGGTCCTGTTTAATTTTTATAATTTGACAGTTTTCTCTTTGATTCTGAATTGCATCGTTTCTACTTTTAGGGAAAATACATTCATTTCTGATTTTAAAAAATCTGCTATAATATATTATAGAAAATGTAGCAGTACTGACAAATAGTAGGGCTGGCGTTCAGGCGGTAGCACATTTGCTCAGCATTCACGAAACTCTGGGTTTAGTTTCCAGCACATGGTGGTAGCTGCCTGTCATCCAGAACTGTGCAAGTGGGAGAATCAAAAGTTCAAGGTCATCCTTAGCTGCACTCAGTCCAAAACCAATGTGAAGTAGGAGGCGGAGACACCTTCTAACCAAGATACAGTGTCACCTGGCAGAGGAAGGAAGGATTCTCATCAATTAGAGGACAGCCTGGTCTATATAGATAATTCAAGGTTGGCCAGGACTACTAATATGGAACCTGTTTCTGGTATTTTTTATTCTGTTGTTGTTGTTGTTGTTAATTTGGGTTAAGGAGATAGCTCAGTGGTTAAGGTATTTGCATACAAACAAGAAGACCAGAGTCCAGGTCTCTAGAACCCTTGGAAATGCCAGGTGGGAGTGATGACTTGCCTACAACTCCAGCGTTGGAAGAAAGAGAACGGGGGCCTAGGAGCACTGGTTATCAAGATTAGCCAAATGGGGTTGATTGACAGCTCATGCCTCAAAAGAATAAGGTGGAAGAACAATTGAGAACGATTCTTGATATTAGCTTTGGGCTTTCATGTATACCTGCACACATATGTCTGCCCACATACATGCAGACACATACACACATGAAAAGAAGAAAAAGAAAAGGACACCCAAAGTCCTGATGGGTTTAAGATTTATTTATTTATTATTATGTATACAGTGCTCTGCCTGCATGTACACCTGCATGCCAGAAGAGAGCATCAGATCTCATTATAGATGGTTGTAAGGCACCGTGTGGGTTGCTGGGAGTTGAACTCAAGACCTTTGGAAGAGGAATCAGTGCTATTAACCTCTAAGCCATCTCTCCAGCCCTATTTTTAGTATTTTCTATCAACACTTTAACATAAGAACAAATCCTGTTCATATATAAATAGATATAATTTGTTACATATGTGTAGTGTGTAATATATGTATGTGTGTACTGGAGGTTGAATGGCTCTTATATATGCATACGTGGTAGGCAAGTTTCCTGCCATAGCCTCTGATATATAACTATCTCTTTTTTTATTAAAAAAGAAAAGTTCTTGTTAGATATGGTCTCATTATCTAACCCCAACTGGCTCCTGCCTCAAATTTCTGAGTGCTGAGATATTCAGCTATTACAGACAGACTCTACTATGGCAATTTTCTTCCTTCTGGTTTCAGAGACTGAACCCAGGCCCTTTTACATGGTAAACAAATGTTCTATTACTGAGCTGTGGCCACATCCCCTGCTCAGGTTATCCTTGAAGACCTGTTGAGCTATTCAAGACACTCAAGAGCACAAAGCCATCGTTGTGAACCAAGGAAGAAGCACTGGGGTCTTTAGCAGGCTGTCTGGAGAAATGCAGAGCTTGGTAGCATCTGTCTCGTTGATATCAAGGTGACAATTGGATGATTCCCAAGATACACAAGGCATCCTCATTGCAGTAAGAAGGCTCTGCTCCCACTTGGATCCTCCACCTAGATGGCTCTGGCTACCCATTGTGATGGAAACAGATGGCCATACCCCTGGGCATACCCCCACCTAGGCATGTAAGCAGCAAATGGCATGCAGAACATTGCCTGAGGCCCTAATTCTCATGGGTCTCATTTCTTGCCACTTAAGACAACGTAAGAACTGAGTACAAACTTTCTGATGGCTTCAAAGAGGATGCCACAGTAACGGAGCTCCTGAGTTTGTCAGAAAACTGTGCGACTTGTCCCACTGAGGCTAAGGTGGTGTCACTTGTAGTGGGAAAGAATGTACTCGAGAAGCATAGTTTCACTCTCAAGTCAGATTACGGTGTAGTCACTGTCGCAAGAGTGCAGAAGGCTGACCCACCATCACCACCTGCTTCCACATTAGGAGCTGCATGTGTATCATGGGGCCTCAGCTGCAGCCCAGGCAGGGATGGAACTCGCTATGTTACCTGACTCTGCCTCCTGAGAGCTGGGATTACGGATGTCCCCCACTACAAGAGGCACTCTTGCTTCCTTCTGGAAGGCAGCATTGTGACCCGGCAAAGGTATGGGCGGGAAGAGGGACGGAGAATTAGGACCTTGCTGGGTGTGGTAGTTTATGACTGAGCACTCAGGAGGCAGAGTTAAAAGGATCTCTGCAAGTTGGGAATAACCTAGTCTACAAAGCAAGTTGCAGTCCAGAGAGTGCTATGTAGTAAGACCCTTCTCCCCGGCCCCCCCAAAAAGATAATAGAATTAGGACCCTTAGTACAGTCCAATTCTCATACCCTTACCCTGGGAAATTCCACTGAAATATCAACACACTGCTCAGGAAGACAAACATCACATGTTCTCACTCCTATGTAGATCTTAGGATTGACTGTTTAGATTTGTATGTTTAGATCCAGGAGTAGGATCCAGGAAACTAGAAAGGGACCATTGGTGGGGAGCGGGGAGAGCAATCTTAAGGGATAGGGGGTAATAGAACAAAGTTATATAAAGGAAAAGGGGAATAATGCTGAGGGAAGGTTAGATGAGAGGGGGAAGGGAGACTACGGAGAGGAGAGGCTTGGGAGAGGAGTGACTGACTCTAAGGATGTTTGAAAAGGCCATATGGAAATCTGGTGTTTTAGAAACTTCATATACAGTCATATATATGTATATTAATATAAGAGTTACTCTATGCAGGGGACTCATCCCAGATGCCATAGGCTGCCAAATAAAAAGAGCCAGCATTGATTTTTTTGTATGTGTGTGTGTGTGCATGTGTGTGTACATGTATATGTGTATTGTTGTGTGCTGATGATGGCACACACATGGAGCACCAGCTCCTTGGAGTTAGTCTCTGACCTCCACATGCACAGTGTGGTACGAGAGTACATACATGAATGCATGCACAAATAAATAAATAAATAAATAAATAAATAAATTTGATACAGCCTTCTAGGATAGTCAAAAAATATCACAAGGTAATGAACAAAGGATTCTAGAAGCTGAAAGTCTGAGATCAGGGTGCTACATGACCTGGGTAATAGATGGCCACATTCCTGCTGTATGCTTACATGGCTTTTCCTCAAGGCATTCATATAAATAGAGAACCCTAGGGATGCTGCCAGATAAAGACTCGTTTTTCAAGATCTCATAACTTTGTTGCCTAAAAGCCCTATCTCTAAATATACCACTAGTAAGCTGGCTTCACCTCTGGAGTTTGAGATCTCTACAGTCCACAGCAAGATGAGCAGTCCTCCTCTGGTCTTAGCATGGAGCTCCCTAGTTTCCCCACTAAGAAACTGCCATTCCTAGATGGGCAGTGGTGCCCCACACCTTAATCCCAGTGCTAGTGGGGGCAGAGGTAGTAGGGCCCCTGATCTACAGAGTGAGTTCTAGGACAGCCAAGGCTAAAACAGAGAAATCCTGTCTCAAAAAAAACAAAGAAAAGAAGGAGGAAGAGGAGGAGAAGAAGGAAAGAAGAGGAAGAAGAAAGAAGGAGGAGGAGAAGGAAAGAAGAAGGATGAGGAGGAGGAGAAAGAAAGAAAGAAAGAAAAGAAGAAAAAGAAAAAGAAGGAGGAGAAGAAGAAGAAGAAGAAGAAGAAGAAGAAGAAGAAGAAGAAGAAGAAGAAGAAGAAGAAGAAGAAGAAGAAGAAGAAGAAGAAGACATTCCTGGAGCAATGGTAACTGGAAGGAAGATGGAATATGCGGCAGAGGAAGAGAAAGCCCTGAAGGAAGAGGCCTGATTTAGGACTGTCCTCAGAGTCATGAAGGTTGGAAGGCCTGCATGGACCCCCATGCCCCATAACTTCCCAGAACACTTATCCAGCCAGCAGCTGCCATCTCACCCTATCTCTTTCTCATCTTTGAGGTCTCAGCTTAGAGGGAGAGAGGAAGTCTGGAGTCTGCAGCGTGACATGTTTGTGCACGTGCAAACTGTATCCCTGAGAGACACTCTGAACTGAAAACTGAGTCTAAGTTTTAGGGTGGATCCTGAGGCTCTTCCCACTCCCAAGATCCTCTAAAAATAGCCTGGTACTTAGAAAATCTGTCTTGTTCTTGAACACAAACATTCTCAGATCTGAATCCAACCGGGAAAAAAAAAAAAAAAAAAAAAAAAAAAGCATTACTGCCTGGGAGAAAAATTCATGGCTCTTAGCGGGTGACATGGGTGGAGAGGGAGCTGTCTGAAATGGTTTTCTTTCCACTTAGAGTGAAGGCAATGTATCTCCTCCCACACTCCTGATCTCTGCACCAAAGACAAGGAGACCAAGGATCCTGTGAAATCTGGCGATCACCAAGGAGAAAAATGCAGAGTGTTGCATTCTTTGTCCCTCACGTTCAACAAGGAGATGCTGATGAGCCAAGAAAAGAGCACAGTTTATATTTCACACTGGCAGCCGATCTTCTTTAAGTCTTGTCCCCAAAAGCTGTGGTGTGTGGGTGTGTGTGTGTGTGTGTGGTGTGTGCGTGCATGCATGCGTGTGTGTGTGGTGTGTGTGTGTTGTGTGTGTGTGGTCTGTCTGTCTGTCTGTCTATGTGTGTTTGTGTGTCTCTGTTGCTATGGGACCAGAATGTGATTAAATAGTTCATTGGATTCAGCCTCCATGACACTGGTCTTCTAAACTTGAGCTGGAATTTGTTGTTGTTGTTGTTTGTTTTTTGTTTTTCAAGACAGGATTTCTCTGTTGTAGCCCTGGTTGTCCTGCCCTCACCTTTGTAGAACAGGCTGTCCTCAAACGCAGAGAGATCTGCCTGCCTCTGCCTCCCGAGTGCTTGGATTAACGGGGGTTGCCACAACTTCAGGTATTTTAAAGCTGGCAGAAGGAAGCCTGGCGTAGTGGTGCACACCTTTAATCCAGCACTTGGGAGCAGAGGCAGGTGGATGGCTGTGTGTTTGAGGACAGTCTGGTCTACAAAGTGAGTCTAGGACAGCCAAGGCTACACAGAGAGACCCTGTCCTAAAAAACAAAACAAAACAAAAGACAACAACAACAACAAAAGGCTGGCAGAAGGATTGATTCTTTTAAAATGTTTATTCATTTACTTACTGTGTGTGTGTTGTGTTGTGTGTGTGGTGTGTGTGGTGTGTGTGTTGTGTGTGTGTGTGTGTCTAAGTCCAAAGACAACCTGTTGGAGTAATTCTCACCTTCTACTACTACATAGGTCCCAGGGATCAAATTCCAGGAGCCTGGCTTGGTGACAAGTGCCTTTACCATCTTGCCAGTGTTAGGGTATTTTCTTCTGCTGTTTGTGTTTATTTTTCTTAAATATTTTTGTCTGTTTCTTTGAGACAGTCTAACATAAACCAGGTTGGCCTTGAACGCACTATATACATGAGGATGGCCTTGAACTTCTAATCCTCCTGAGTACTGGGATTGTAAATGAACACCACTATACTCAGTTCACTCAGCAGTGTGGATTCAACCCAGGACTTCACACATTCTAAGCAAGCACCCCACCAAGTATGCTACATCCTCCACCCCAAACACTTCTGTTCTCATGAGAAAAAAAAAAAAGTTAAATATTACCAGGATCTTATTCATTTTGTCAGTGGTATCGACATGCTGGCTGGAAGGAGCCTATGACCACTAATGGTTCACATGTGCCCTCTGAATTCTGCATCATATTATGAAAGGGAGATCTCCAGAGCTGCAGCCACCACTGTGCCACTTCCTCCTCCTCCTCCTCCTCCTCCTCCTCCTCCTTCTCCTCCTCCCCCCTCCTCTTCTTCCTCTTCAGCAGGGTCTCACTATGTAACCCTGGTTGGCCAAGAACTTTCCATATAAATCAAGGTAGTCTCAAACTCACAAGGTTCACTCTGTGGAATGCTGAGATTAAAGACCAGCATGGCCACGCCTGGCCTCACAACCCTCTTGTTCTCAGCCTGTTCCCCTTGCTATCTGTTCTGTTTACAGAAACATTCACCATGGAGGTCACTTCTCCGTAACCTTTGCAAGTTCCTCATATTCTCATTTGTTCAAAGTGAACAGCTCCTTGGTGAGACTCTGAGGAGACGTGTTGTCTCCTTAGCTGCCCAATGGGGTGTATCATTGCTTCCTCCCTGCATTCAGCCCTCTGGGTTACTCAGAGAACACACATGGATGGGCAGATTCTACTTAGAGATTGTGGTCTGTTTTTTCTTTCCAGAAATACCCTCCAGCAACAAGTATATGCAAACAGGAATTGTTAGGAACAATGAAGCCAGAGCAATGGGCTCTGAAAGAGCCGAGCTTAGACTTGGACCATGTTTGGGCTCTTTGATATTGCCTGAGACTCAGTAAGTTATGAAGAAAGGAGAATTGTTTTTGTCCATGTATGAGGATGACATTCTTTTGTTTGTTTTTGTAGACAGGGTTTCTTTGTGTGTAGCCTTGGCTTTCCTGGACTGGCTTTGTAGACCAGGCTGGCCTCGAACTCAGTGATCTGCCTGCCTCTGCCTCCTTGAGTGCTAGGATTAAAGGTGTGTGCCTGGCTATGATGACATTCTTACTAGAGGAGGTCATAGGTGGCATGGGTATTATGTGGCAAGGGAGGGTGTGCTGTGGCCTTAGAGGAGAGCTACTCCCTAGAATACCTGTCAAGCTCCATCACTGTCACATTGGTAGAAGCACTGGGAAATCAAGGCTAACCTGGACTAGTATGAGAAAAAAAAAAGGAAGGGAGGGAGGGAACCCATTGTCTTACCATCTATTGCTCACATGGAAGAGTTGATGTATTCATGAGAGACAGACTTTATTTCCTTCCTTCTTCTTTTTGTCTTCTTTTTGCCCTCATTTTTTTTTTTTTATAGTGTCCTCAAACTCAGTATTTAGCTGGATTAGTCTTGTTTCCCAACTAACTCTTAAATTAACCTACATTCTGGCATGTGGCCTGTTACCTCTCAATCTTAGCCCTGGCCTCTGTGTCTGCCTGGAGACTTCTTTCCCCACCTCAGATTCCTTCCCAGAGTTCCTATCTCTGCCGGAAGGAAGTCCAACTATCCTCTCCTGCCTCAGCTATTGGCCATTCAGCTCTTTATTAAACCAATCAGACAGTGTTGGAGGGAGTGCTTACAAAATATATGCAGCCATAGAAATAACAATACCAACGTCCAGCCTGCAGGTCAGGCTCTCCACTAGTGCACAGAAATAAGCATTTGACTAATGCAAAGACAGTCTTTACACAGTGCACAAAAGATCACCCCAACAGACCATACTGGTTCTGGGTTAGGGCCAAGAAACCATGAGAGAATCTTTTCTGACACCCAGAAACATTAAGCAGAAGATATTTTCTGTCTTTGAATATGGACAAAGAACACACTATAGCTTCTGAGTCACTCACAAACTCTAATAGGCCACGGGAAAAGCTTATTAGACAACAATCGCAGAGCAGAGGCAAGAAAACAGTCATGAGACTTGACCTACTGGCTCAAATCATACTTGCCCAGCCCTCACTGAAGCCAGCCTATAGCTGCATTTCTCAACTTGCAAACCAATGATTTCACCTCAGTTTCTCAAGCGAATTCAAATGTTCTAGTCAAATACACTGTCTGTGCTGCAGACAGATGGAAAATGCTGCATGAAGCTGTCTGTGACAGCACATGACTGCAGTCTTAACACTCCAGAGCTAATCACAGGGATTCTGAGCTTATGACCAGCATAAGCTGCATAGCAAGACTGTTCTCAATAGCCAGGCCTGAACAGGGCAGTGGGGGCGCATGCCTATAATCTCACCTCAGCACTTGGGAGGCAGAGGCAGGTGGATTTCTGTGAGTTCAAGGCCAGCCTGGTCTACTGAGTGAGTTTCAGGACAGCAAGGTCTTGAAAAACAAACCAACCAAACAAACAAAACCCCAAAAGTCCAGGCCTGGTGGTACATGCCTGTTTTCCAGCATTGAAGGTGTAGAGGCAGGAGGATCATTGTGAATTTAAGGCCAGCTTGGGCTTCATAGGCAATTTGAGGCTAGCCTGGTCTGTATGAGACCCTGACTCAAGGAAAGAAAATATGTTCACAAATATTGTCTGTTATTATGTTTCTCATGTTTTTGTGGCTAATTTACACAAGTGAAGACTGTATTTCTTTTAACCATGGCCTCCTTAAAGGTACAAGAGTTTCTTCTAGCTGGCGTGGTGGTGCACGCCTTTAATCTCAGCACTCGGGAGGCAGAGATAGGCAGATCACTGTGAGTTCGAGGCCAGCCTTGGTCTACAAAGTGATTCTAGGACAGCCAAGGCTACACAGAGAAACCCTGTCTCAAAAAAAAAAAAAAAAGAGTTCTTTATGGATTATAACTAAGCCTTTGGTGTTTGGTGTAGAGCTGAAAACATCAATTTTTTTTTTTTTTGAAACAGGGTTTCTCTGTGTAGCCTTAACTGTCCTGGACTCGCTTTGTAGACCAGGCTGGCCTCGAACTCACAGCAATTCACTTGCCTTTGCCTCCCGAGTGCTGGGATTAAAGGCCCAGCTCAAATAATTTCTAAGATGCAGTATTTTCATTTTGATCTGCAGTGGGGTATGTGTGTGCAGGTGTATGGGTGCCGTGCCAACATGTATAGAGATCTGAGGACAGCCTGCAGGAGTTACTCTCTCTTCTAACCTGTGGGTCTCGGGGACTGAATTTGGATCTTCAGGCTTTGTGGCAAGCGTCTGTACCCACCGAGGCTATCTCACTGGCCCTATAGTAATTTTAAAACTGCAATGTATAATCCATTGCACTAGTTAGCTTTGTCAACTTGACACAGCCTAGACTCACTGGGATGAGAGTCTCAACTGAAGGATTATTGCCCAGATCAGGACTGGGCTGTAAGTGTGCCTATGGGGTACTATCTTGATTGTTAGTTGATGTAGGCCAGCCCACCATGAGCAGTACCATTCTCTGTGCAAGTGTTCCTGGCTACATTAGGAAGCTAGTTAAGAGCCAGGCGCAGTGGCACACACCTGCAATCCAGCACTTTGGACGCAGAGGCAGGTGGATCGTGGAGTTTGGGCCAGCCTGTTTCTACAAAGCAAGTCTGGGACAGCCAGGGCTACACAGAAAACCCTGTCTTGAAAATAATAATAATAATAATATAATAATAATAATAATAATATAATAAGAATAATAATAATAATAATAATAATAAAGCTTGTAAGTATGAGCCTATGAGTAAGTCAGCAAGCAAGGTCCTTCCATGGTTTCAGCTTCAGTTCCTCCTTGAGTTCCTGCCCTAATTTCCCTCATTAGTGGACAGTGACCTAGAAGCATAAGGCAACAAATCCTTTACCACCAGCCGCCCGTGCCCTAAGGTTGCTCCTAAGGAAACACCGCAGGCAGGTACATACATAGGAATAATCGAAACGTCCCGTGTACCACGGTACTGGTTTTACTACATGTTATACGTGAATTCACTGAGACTCCTAACAAACCTGTTCGCTACGCACCATTATTATTGCTATCGAATTACCGGAGAACCTGTCTGGTGGATCTCAGGAGTGCTGAGTGGCTTATGCAGAATTTAATAGCTTGTCATTTACTCTGAATTTAGACACTTTGAATCCAGCGTTGACTCACATGCTTTTTGTGTCCAGAAAGCAGGAAGCAGGATGTATCTATGATATGTAGCCTTCACACACACACACACACACACACACACACACGTTGCATGCATTTTGGGTTCTCTCAGTCATAGAGGAGTCTGTATTATGCCATTCAGAGAGCAGCTCGGATGTGTCTCCTTCTGTGCAGCATGGAGCAGCTGTGGAGAGAAACAGGGCAGTTTGATTACACACCTCTTTCACATTCTTGAGGTCTGAGAAATATAAGCTGATCTGGGACGGGAGAGGCAGATCAAAGAAAGGAGAGAGTGCTCCTTATGTAAAAAGGTGAAATTATATACTCTTTGGAAAGAGGCAACTTTGCAAACTACAGGGTGTGTTTGGAAAACATGTTACTTCCTCCTTCTATATTTAGATTCAGACTGTGCTAAAATTTGCATGGTGTTTTTATGTAGGAAGGAAGGGGATTTAAGGCAGGGTGTTATGTGGCCAAGACTGGGCTGGTTGTTCCTCGGTGCTAAGATCACAAGCATGTCCAACTATGCCCGGCATCTCTATACATTTAGTTACACTTTTAAGGGTTTTGATTAGCATACAGAGTAACAGGTATAGGCTTTTCAGACCTACTTTGTTTTGGTTGATCCTTTTCCAGGTCCTGACCAGCCTCTCATCCCTTCCCCCACCATGCCCTTTCACCTCTAGTACACTCCTTTCCAAATGTGTTATTTTCCCCTCCCCGTCACCTTTCCTTAAAGCCTGGTATCTCCTCTCAGGTCTCCCTTCTTGCTTCATGTTCTGTGCTCACATTCACTCCCATATAAATACACACAAGCAAAAACTGGATGCTAGGCTCCACATAGAGAGAATTTGCAGTATTTGTCTTTATGAGTTGAGATTAGTGTGCTTAATATATCCAGATCCACACACTTTCTAGAAAATCCATCTTTCTCACGGCTGACTATCATCCCGTTGTGTATATGCATCATGTTTGCATGATCTATGTACATCTAGGTTGATTTCTTTTGCTTATCTCAAGTTATGTCAGAGAGCCATAATGACGGAGTTAGCATACTATTGGCACAAAACCAGACACGACATGTAGACCCAATAGAACATACTAGAGGGCTGAGAAATAAACACATGAACTGGTAAAACTGGACCCCTGTCTACAGAAAACACTAACATCCAGTAAGAAATACAGCCCTCTGGGGTTGTCTCCCGACTGTCTGCAGGCTCTGTCCCCTCTGCTGATGGGTCCCTTTGTTCTACAGACCTCTTTAACTTTATGTGTCCCAGCTGTCAATCCCTGGGGTGATTTCCTGAGCCATATCTTGCATCCTGCACAAAAGTAAATTCAACCGGCTGAAGACATGCTCAGTGGTCAAGAGCACTCACTGCTTTTGCAAAAGAGAAGAGAATGTTCTGGCTCAAAAGTCACACACAAACACACACACATAGGGTGGGGGAGACAGACAGACAGACACAAATGATCTTTAAGGAGAAAAAAAAAAACATGGAGCAAAGGACTTAATTTAAAAATCTGAGATGCTGAAAGAACTACAAGAAAATGGGGAACCACTTTGAGGTATGACATAGGTGAGAACTTTCTGGAAAGGACAGTGAAGTGGGCTCCAGGTCAGACTGCAACCTCACAGGATGTGCTGCTCAGGGGAAAATGAACCAGAACTCAAGACCAAGCTCACTGGGCAAGGGCTGGGGCTCAGCCTATGGCTTTAAAAAAGATTTTAATGTTGTTAATCACAGCTGTGTCTGTTTGTGACTGTGTGCATATGAGTGCCTGTAGAAGCCAAAAGTATCAGGTGCCCCTGGAGCTGGTGTTACAGGCAATTGTGACCGGTCTGACATGAGTGTTGGAACTGAACTTGGTCTTCTGAAAGAACAGTTAGGATTTTAACAGCTGGGCTATCTCTCTATCCCCAGCAGGGTTTTGAATTTACTCAAGAACCAACTGTGTAGAGAGAAATGAATTGACAGGGTCTCGGTTCAGGACCACCAAGATGGAAACAAAACAAACAAACAAACAAACCAGAAAGGGGATACCAGTGGTTAACATTGTAAAAACATTAAAAAAAAAAAAAGATAGGGTCGCTCTATGTAGCCCAGGCTAGCCTTCAGCCTGCTTTTTGGTTAGCCTGGCCTCAAACTGATGATCTTACTGATGATCAAACTGATGTTCAGCTTCCACGGTCTGGGATTACAGTATGTACCACTCCCACATTGTGTCTGGGGAGGGAAGGGTTGCAGAGTGTCGTGTAGCCCAGGCTAGGTTCTGTGTAGCCAAAGATCACCTTGAACTTCTGACCCTTTTGTATCTACCTTTACGTGCCATTCACCACCATGCCCATCTCCTGCTTTTGTTTCTATTAGAGCTAATGAGCCAAGTGAGGCAACACGGAACAGCTTTGACAATGTGGCCTTGTGCCGAGAATAGGGAAGTCGAACCTGTACAAGTGTTACCACAGTGAAAGTTGAGACAGGCTAAATGCCTGTCCTACTGATAAAAACAGCTGTTAGCGACAACATCCCTGCGTTTTCTTCCTGGTTTGGGATGATGTAATTGTCAGGGCTGCTGTAGAGGGAGACTTCTTTTCTTTCAGATGTCCTGCCTAAAACATATGCAGAAGGCTAGGCCTGTGGCTCAGCTGGTAGGGTGCTTGCCTAGCATGCAAGAGGCCCTAGGTTCAATCGATTCCAACACAAACCAGCCATGGTGATCCACACGTTAGCCTAGCACTTGGGAGGTGGAAGTAAGATCAGAAATTCAAGGTCATCTCTGGCTACACGGGCACTTAGATAGAGGCCAGCCTTGGCTACATGAGATAGAGAGGGGGAAATGTGGTAATTGTTTTCTAATTAAGTCATTTTAAAATGTAGAAAAATTCATTTAAAGTAAAAATCTTTTAAAGAAATGATCTTGGAGCTAGGAGTGGTGGCACATGCCGTTAATCCCAGTACTCAGGAGGCAGAGGCGGGCGGATCGCTGTGAGTTCGAGGCCAGCCGGATCTGCAAAGCGAGTCCAGGGCAGCCAAAAATAATACAGAGAGACCATGTCTTGAACCCCTCCCCCCAAAAGAAAGAAAGAAAGAAAGAAAGAAAGGAAGAAAGAAAGAAAGAAAAGAAAGACATTATCTTGGGGCTGGAGAGATAGCTCAGCAGTTAAGAGCACTGACTGCTCTTCCAAAGGACCCAGGTTCACATCCCAGCACCCACATGGCAGCTCATAACTGTTTGTATCAGGGGATCTGGCACCCTCACACAGATATACATACAGGAAAAAAGCAATGCACATACAATGACATTTTAAAAAATTATCTTATCTGTAGAGCCGGGTATGGTGTCGCACACCTTAATCCAGCACTCGGGAGGCCGAGGCAGGTGGATCTCTGTGAGTTCGAGGCCAGCCTGGTCTTCAGAGAGAGTCCAGGACAGCCAATGCTACACAGAGAAACTGAGAAACCTTGTCTTGAAAAACCAAAATTATATATATATATATATCTTACGTGTATGAGTATTTTACCTGTATGTATATTTATGCGCTACCTGTGTTCCTAGTGCCCCTGGAGACCAGAAGAGGATGTCAGATTCCCTAGAAGTAGAATTATAGACTACTGTAGGCCAACATGTAAGTGCTAGGACTAAAATCCTAGTCCTCTGAAAGCAACCAATGCTCTTAATCACTGTGAGCCCTCTCTTCCAAATCTAAAAGCAAGAAAATTCCATCCTGTTTGTCAACTCCAAAATTAAAGACTAGTCAATGGTTTGATTTTTTTTTTTTTTTTTTAAAGAAAATGTATTAGAGAGGCCTTTTGAGGAGCCCACACCCACGCTCTTGGGCGTGTCTTGTTTTCTTCCTGAATGTCATTCTCTTAACTGTCGGGCTTAAAATCTATATTAATATCTTTTTTTAAAAAAAGAAAGCTGGGTGGGGGAAGCAGGGGAGCAGCAGCAGAGCCCTCTAGGTCCTCCCAGCTCTTTGCTTCGCTTTCCCAGCAGCGGAAGCACGGGCTTGGAGCAGGTCCCTTCCTTCCCACAGGACACAATTAAACAAGGTGGGATTCTGGGATTGGCCAATCTGACTGACTCACAGAGTGTGGTAAACTTCCCGTCTCCACTGTTGAGTAACAGAAGGAGCGCTGTGTTTGTGTCTCGCGGCATTTTGTAACATCGTTCAGAAGTTAACCAGATGCTGTTAGTTAGAGCTGGGGCTGATGTAATGTCCCATAGAGAAGCGAAGTGGGACAAAAGGCAGTGGGGTATCTCATGTTCGCCCACCACTGAGGAGGCTGAGATGTCAAGTGAGGATGAAGAGGAGGAATTGGGAAGGAGAGGCATTAAACAGAAGCTCCTAGGATTTATAAAATAATTCTTCTCACAAAATAGGGAAGAAAAAAAAATAGTCTTGACAGATATAGTCTGCTTAGCTGGTTTAGGGAAATCTCTTACCCAGTAATCTGGCCTTTATGGCTAAAATTAAAATTAAAGTTTCTGACTAGGGCTGGAGAGATGGCTCAGAAGTTAAGAGCACTGACTGCTCTTCCAGAGGTCTGGAGTTCAATTCAATTCCCAGCAACCACATAGTAGCTCACAACCCTCTATACTGAGATCTGGTGTCCTCATCTGGCGGGCAGATATACATGCAGGCGAAACACTGTATACATAATAAAAAATAAAATTTAAAAAGTTTCTGACTAGGTGTAGTGGCACACACCTTTAATCCCATTACTGGGTAGGTAGAAGCAGGCAGATCTCCATGAGTTTGAGGCTAGCCTGCTCTACATTTCAAGTTCCAGGTCAGCCAGGGCTACATAGTGAGACCCTGTTCAAAAAAATAAGAGAAAAAAAGAAAAAATGAGGAGGAGGGGGAATTAATTAAAGTTAAAAAAAAAAAAAAAAAAAAAAAAAAAAAAAAAAGGTCAAAGTTCCTGGGCTGAGGATGTAGCTCAGTGGGAAAGCATGTGCTGAGGCCTGGGCCAAACCTCAGCACCACAGACTAATAGTTGCAATCGTGCTAATGTTTCTTTTGGTGTTAGTTTGAATTCCCCACTGAGTCCTGAAACAAAATGTCACGACAATAGCAGGAGAAAGCATAGACAGGATTTCAGCACTACACTAGGCTTTCTTCTTTAGAGAACTGAATGTAAACAGGGCTCATTTCCTTCCTGGCATTCCTCCTCAAGGACGAGGGAGCCTGGGAACTCTGACCTTGTGGTATCTAGCAACTCACTTTCTCGATGCAAAAGTCGGCTTACTTGTGTGAACGCGCTCTGCTGACACAGCTCTCTGTTCCTCGAAGTAGGCAGCTCTTCCTAGGGAACGCTATCTGCCCACTCACCGCATCATGACTTTCTTACTTCCTAGCCCTTCCCAGGACTGGGAATCAAGCCTGAGTCCCTGCATATGACACACATGCACTCTACCACCGAGCCACAAACCCGAGCTCCACAGAGTATACTGACCCCGGCATGTGAAATGCTTTTGTTTTCTCGATGGCTGGGTTCTCTGAAGGCTTGTCTGTGAACTAGAAGTTCAGGGTCAACAAAGTCAACAAAGGTGATGTGCTTTTCTGAACGCTGGAAGCAGGTGAGGCGAGCCAGTGTGTTCAGTCCTGCTGAAAACCTGGCTGTTGATCGACCTTTAAGCCAAGTGATTTCTAAAGCACAGTTATGCCAGGCATATGGAGCCTGCCTGTGATCCCAGCCCCTGGGAGACTGGGGCATGAGCATTTGGACTTTCAAGCCAGTCTGGGCTGCAAGCAAGATATATAAAACACAAAAGCAAACAACAAACCTTTGTTAGATCTGTGGTCAGCTCAGTATATATGACAAAGACTCTTGCCGTGAGAAGTTGAACTCTGAATGGACCCTAAGTGCCTTCCCAAGCCCCAGATAAGATGCTTTCTGTGCTAGTATGGCTTGCATATGTTGGCTTTCCCTGAAATGTAAGAATTTCACCGTGCCAGCACCTAATTCGGAGTCTCATTTATGCGCTCACATGGCCTTTAAGTTGATTTGAAATCTTCCTCTCTCACTCCAGTGCCCATCTCCTGGGACCTTGGTCTCAGAGAAGGGGAAAACGAAAACAATAAACTCTAGTGAGAGACACAGGAAATGAGGCTCACCGTGAGAAACCCTCCCAGGGTTGACATGCTCAGTGGAGGACAGCCGTGTGTGTCACCAAGGGCCAAGCCTACAGCAAAACAGGAACTGGGTAACCCTTTTCAACAAAGGGGTCTCAAGAGCATCCTCATTTTTAAGGTCACGTACTGACATGCCTATTCAGTGCTTTGATTTGAGGGCAGTGCGCATAGCGGGTCACGTGCAGCATGTTTCTGGGCAGGAAAGAGGCCTGCAGCTTTCTTTTTTGTCAGACCTAACACAATCCTTAAGACAATCCAATTTGCTCAGCTGTAGGAAAAAAAATGGGCTAGCCTTAGGACGGTGGGATCTCCTGTGATGATGGAAAGAAAAGACTCAAGTCATAAAGGAACAAAGTGACTTATTCAGATACGGTGGGCAAGAGGGGCCACTCTGACTGAGTAATAAGCTAAAACC
>NW_026131551.1:0-7500 GCF_903995435.1 Acomys russatus
TATTTCTATGGAAATGTTTAATAAATAAACATCCATTCTGTAAAAGGCAACACGTTTAATTAACGATGAGAGAGCAGTTAGGGGCAGAAAGCTAGTAAAATTGTGTGATAAATTTATGGCATTGTTAGCGTGCTTTTAATTATGGCTATTATGTTAATTATTTCACATTAGCATGGAGTTATCAGCAGCATGTCAGATTTAATCAAAACCAGCCTTTCTCTCGAAAATTGTTCTTCTCATTCGCGAGAAGAAAAATCCTGGGCAGAATCAGGGCTTAAAAATGACTTGGCATTGAAAGCTAAAGTCTTGCCGACGCCGTTCGATGCGACACCGCGGGCCGGGCGTCCGCTGGGTCCCTCCAGGCTAACGGTAGCTACGGGAGAAGCCGAGGGCTGGGTTTTTAGGAATTCACCATTTTCACCCCCTTCGGAGCCGACACTTCATCACGCGGGATCATTCTGTCAAACAATATGATGCTGCTCATTTTTATCTGTCCCGCTTTACAAAATCCCTATTCAGCCGGCGGAGGAGCAACAAAAGCCTCGGAGCCGAGCGGCGGCCGGGGGGGGGGGGGGGGCAGCCCCAACTCCACGGCGCGCTGGAGAGAAAAGGAAAGGGATCGGGCGAGTCTCACCGGTGCCGCCGTTGCAGCCCGAGGGAGCGTGACCCACCCGGGCCAGGGTGCCCAGCTACGGAGTCCTCGGGTTACATTATCTCGCAAGCATTCCGAGGCCGGCGCCAGGCCTGGACTGTCCTGCGGGTGCGCTCAAAAGCGCTTTTCCCTGGCAGCGAGAGACTCGCCCACCCAGGCCACATCGATTTCTTAATAACCGCCCATCGATTTATTGGGAACAAATAAATAGCCCGTTTTGGAAACGTTTCAATTGTGGGTCTTAAGGTGGGGCCCTGAGACGGGGAGGGTGGGGCAACGAGAGGACGTGACCACCGTGGACCTCGAGGAAGCGCGTGGTGACAGCGATGCATCCGCATCTTGAGGGCCCACCCACCTCCCCCAAGTCTTCTCTCCTGCTCAGCTCCCTCTGGCGGCGGGGCATGACAGCAGGACGCCCCACCGTTCTACCCTCACGCCCAGGCACGTGCGCATGTCTTCTGACGCCTTTGATGAAAGCTCAGTGCATCCCAAGGCCTGGCTAGAAACTCGCCAGCCTGGTGGACATCCCTTTCTAGCTTTTGACACTCTAGTCGAGCCTCGGTGGTCCTCGGTCCCAGGCTGCGGAAGCCGCACCTCCTGGCCACTCCCTGCGCGAGACCACTCTGGCCTCCTTTCCCGGGAGAGGGCCGAGGACCTGCCAGCTGCTACCTTATTTTTAGCGCCATTCCATTCGCGCAGTTATATTTAACTCGATCCACTCCTCCGAGGAGGTCGCTCGGACATCGAATTCTCCACATCGCAACTCGGTCCCGCCCGCCTAGCCTTGGGGTGCCGGCTGCTAGGGGCGGGCGGGGGGAGGGTGTTGAAAAAGCCTGGCCTAAGAATCTTTGCCATCTCAGGAGCCAGCAGGAAAGAGGACGATTCGGCAGCCTTCCTTAGACTCCTTTGCCAATGCCTCGTGGGGATTCTGCCTTGTGAGGGGGAGGGGAGGGTTGGGAGTATCCAGCCCTCCCCCCACCCCGGAAGGATTCTCTGCGGGGAAGCCCGGAATCCATTTCCTACTTATGCGTGACCCCAGGTTCCAGAATGACCTGGAAAACCTATTAGAACGCAGTCCTTCAAAATGTTTGTTTTTTGTTTTTGTTTTGCATCTCTCAGGAATTCCTTCTCCTTTCCGCTCGGCAATACCCGCAGTGAGAAACTTAATTTCAAATGGTACCTTGGTTCCTCAGTTCCAGCCCAGGCTATCTTTCCCTTGGAAACACCACACCTCTGGTTTGCACATATCCTGCGGAAAATATTCACTTGGATAGCACACAGAAATACCAATGCAGTGCACACTTTGTTCGTATGGAAGGTCCAACTGAGCTTAAACCCAAAGCCTTGTGCTGACGGTGCACATGGGACACGACCCAGGATTGTGAAACACACTTTCAACTTCCCATATACTTTTTAAAAAGTGACTTTTTCCTTGGGTTCAAGTTGAATGTTCCTGGCTCCCTCTCATTGTGGCTTTCCTGCGGTATAGAAAATTCTTGCATGGAAACCACACCTACAAACGAATTTGGAAGGACGGGGTGCTTGTTTATAATTAATGCACCCAGTAATACTTAATTGGCCTTTGCAGGCTCCGGAAAGTGCTAGCAATGAAAAGAATTAAAGGATTGAGGAAGAGTTACTTAGAAAATCTTCCTTCCCAGTGCAGGTGCTATGGTCTAAGGAGACTGCTCAGCAGGGTCCTGGTAGAAGGGAGAATAAGAAAGGATGGGGCCTTCTGGTCCAGGAAAGGGAGCAGGGTGAGAGGCACACACCCTTAACCCCAGTAATCCCAGCACCCTGAAGGCTGAGGCAGGAGGAAGGCAGGAATAGTATTTCAAGCCAACCTGGACTGGGTAGGGAGACCCTAGCTCAGAATAAATAATAAAACCAGAGAGCCGGGCATGGTGGCACACACCTTTAATCCCAGAACTCGGGAGGCAGAGGCAGGCGGATCGCTGTGAGTTCGAGGCCAGCCTGGTCTACAAAGTGAGTCCAGGATGGCCAAGGCTACACAGAGAAACCCTGTCTCAAAAAACCAAAACAAAATAATAATAATAATAATAATAATAATAATAATAATAATAATAATAATTATAATAAAAAACCAGAAAAACTGCAAATCAAACCAGAGCAAACAACTGCTCCTGAATTTGGGGGACATTGGTGGGACATTAGGAAGAAGGGAATCAGAAACCGTGACTACCTTGGGGAAGTTCTTGGTTGCGTGTCTAGCAGTACTCCTGATAGTCAAAGGTTCTAGGGAGGGAAGTGAGTGCTACAAGTGTGAGAAGCGCGGAGTGTAAAAACTTTGAGTGGCACGTACCGCTCTTGCAGAGGACCTGAATCCAGTTCCCAACATTGATGTGGGGCAGTACACAGCCACCTGTAACTCCAGTTTTAGGGGACTGTGACTCACCTGGCTTCCTTAGGCACTTCTCATGTGCACACATACATATACATACCCACACACATAATTAACAATGAAACACCCCTCCCCTTTTCTTAAATGGGCCTTTACCTAGAAGTTGTGTCTGGGTTATTGTGACATCCATTTAGAAGCCATAAAAGGATGTTGACTAATAAACACTTCAGAGGCATTTGAATGAGAATGTATCTGAAAGGTAAAGATTAGCAGGAAGGTAAATACTGACTTTTCTTACTTTATCATGTTCTCTTTTCTTTTCTTTCCTGTTTTTCAAGACTGAGTTTCTTTGCTTTATCCCTGGCTGTCTTGGAACTCACTCTGTAAACCAGGCTGGCCTCGAATTCACAGAGCTCTGCCTGCCTCTGCTGGGATTAAAGGTGTGTACCACCACCACCACCACCACCGGTACTTTATCACTTTCTGGATATATGGATGTGAATGAGAAGACAAGCAGCATCTTCAAAATGCTAGCTATGAGCCGGGTGCGCTGGGGGAACGCTTGCAAACTCAGCACTCAAGAAGGCAGAGGCAGGAGGATCTCTGTTAGTTCGAGGCTAGTATGGTCTACAAAGTGAGTCCGGGACAACCAGGGGCTACACAGAGAGACCCTGTCTCGAAAAAACAAAACCCAAAAACCAAAACAAAATGCCAGCTACGCTAAGTATATATGGAGTTTTGTTCCAGGTCCCAGGCCCCACACCATTGTATCCCTAGCCTCCTGCACAGTACCTGAAAGTGTAGGGCTCCAATAATGTTTGAAAGGACAGAGGTGTAAGACACAGCCTGCGCTGATGGTGTAGTTATTCAAGGACTCCATGGTTAAATTACAGTATTACAAGTTATATACACATCATAGCAGAAAATGGTCTGGGACAGCTGAACAGTACAGTCACAACAGGACAGCGACTGGGCTTAGGAGGGGTGAGTGTGGAATAAAATCATGAAGGTTCTCCCATCTGCAGCTTTAGCCCAGGCTGGTGGAGCATATGTGTAATGCCAGTACTCTGAAAGAAGGGCAAGATTGCCTAAAGTTTAGGGCCAGCCTGATCTACTGAGGTTGTCCCAGATCAGTCTGGGATACAAAGTGAAATCCTGCCTCAGAAGAAAAACAAACAAACAAAATAAGCTCAGCATCGGGAGGTGGAGTCAGTAAGAGCAGGGGTTCAAAGTCATCCTTAACTGCATAACGAGTTTTGAGGCCAGCCTGGACTATAGGCGCCCCTGTCTCAAAGGCAGTTAAGCAGGGTTTAGAACTGTCCCACTGATAGTGTGTTTTTCTACACGTGCGTAGCTCTAGCTTTAATTTCCAGCACTGCAAACAAACAAACAGACACCCAAACAAATAAACTAGCCCTCTAAAAATAAATAAATAAATGGCAATCCTCCTGTCCCAGAACAAAATAGGATGGCTCAGTGGCTAAGGGGCTTGCTGCCAAGTCTGACAACCTGACTTTAATCACCACGAACTGCACAGTGGAAGGAGAGAGCTGGCTCCCACAAGTTGCCCTCTGACCTTCACCCATATGCTGTGACACATGTGTGCATGCACACATGCATGCACCTGGGTGTAAACACACATATATGTAATCTAGATAACAAAACCAAGTCCAAAGCTGATAAGAAACCAAAAAGAGCTTTTAAGTATATGATCAAAATAACATTTTGAGCTGGATGTGGTAGTGCACGCCTGTAGTCCCAGCACTCAGGAGGCAGAGGCAGGAGGATCTCTGTGAGTTCAAGGCCTGCCTGCTATCCAAACTGCATCCAGGACAGCCAAGGCTACACAGAAAAACCCTGTCTCAAAAAAACAAAAATAAAAACAGAATAATATTTTGAATGATCCTTTGGGAGTGTGGGAAGGATAACTCAAAAAAAGAAAAACAATAGAGAAAGAAAAGGGTTATTTAAACTATTCTGAGCCTTTAATCCCAGCACTTGGGAGACAGAGGCAGGCAGATCACTGTGAGTTCAAGGCCAGCCTGGTCTAAAAAGTGAGTCTAGGACAGCCAGGCCTTGAAAAAAAAAAAAAAAAAAAAACCAAAGACAAAAACAAAACCAACCAACCAACCAACCAACCAAACAAACAAACAAAAAAAAAACTATTCTGAGATGAAAGGTGATGCAGGTTTAAATTGTGGGGCTGGAACTGAAGAGAGTATGGGTTAGAGAGGATTTAGAAGGCAAAATTGACAGGACTGTTTACTTCTTTATGTAGAGACGGCGTCCTGCTGTGTAACCCAGGCTTGGTGCTGTGCCAATCCTCCTCTCTCAGCCTCACCAGTGCTGGGATAACAAGAGTAGGCCATCATACATGGTACAATGTCTGGCTTACAAAGAAAATGTTCACAGTAGCTCGCACATCTGCAATCTGGATGTCTGGAAAGATTGAGAGAGAGAGAATACAGATGGGGGCTGCCAAGAGCTGGAGGTACAGGCCACTGGAACAGCAGTTGCCTAGTATGGGAAGGGACTTTAGCTCAATCTCAGGCCCTTCGGAGTGGGGAAGCCTTTGATCTCTTCTTCCTCTGCCATCCATATGGACGCCAACGGACCTAATTAAGTATCAGTTGGGACATGCTAGTAGCTTCCTCAGTTAAAAAATGGTTTGGTGCCATCTCTTTTTTTATGGAAGAAGAGGTTGTTTTTTGCTGGCTATGGTGGTATGGCTCTGCAATCTCAGTCTTTCCAATGCCTTGGTGTTCAGGCCAGCTTGGGATACATAGTTCTAGGGCATAGTCCACCCTGAACTACAGAATAAGACCCTGTCTCAAAGAACAGGAAAAGGAAGGAAGAAAGGAAGAGATAGAGAGAAGAAAGGATAGAAAGAAAGAAGAGAAAGGAGAAAAAGGGAAATTCTGAATTCTTTAGAACGATGTGACCTGGCTGTGTCTCTTACTCAGTGGTTCTCACCTTTCCTAACACTACAACCCTTTAACACAGCTCCTGGTGCTGTGGTGACCCACAGCCATAAAAGTATTTTTGTTGCTACCTCATAGCTATAATTTTGCTACTGTTCTGAATCGTAATGTAAATATATGTATGTGTTTTCCAGTGGTCTTAGGAACCCCCTGCAAAGGGTCTTTTGACCCCCGAGGAGGTCATGACCTGCTGGTTAAGAACCAGAGCTCTAACTGATAGTCTCCCATCCCAGTACTTACCAGGTCTAACCCTACTTAGCTTCTGAGCTCAGACAGAAGTAGACACATTCAGGGTCCTATGGCCACAGACTAACTTGATATTTGACATTCATTCTCTCTCTCTCTCTCTCTCTCTCTCTCTCTCTCTCTCTCTCTCTCTCTCTCTCTCTCTCTCTCTCCCTCTCTCCCTCTTTCCCTCTCTCCTTCCCTCAGTCTCTCCTGTCTCTTTCTGCAAAGGATATAACTCAGCACCTTGAGCATAACTGGTAGGTTCTTAACCACTGGAAACTCTCCTTCCCTCGCCTTTCTCCCTTACTGGGGACTGTACCCAGGGCCCTGTGCTGCTAGGCAAATAAAGTACATGCCCAGCCCTTTTGCTATATTTCATTTTGAAACAGAGTCTCGTTAAATTGCCCAGGCTACCGATGAACTTGCGTGGTAGTTCAGGCAGGTCTTAAACCTGTGACCCTTCAGCCTCCTCCAGAACAGCTGGGATCACCGGCTTGCACCACCATGCTGGCCCTCTGATGTATCTTTCAGTTTCACGTGCATGCCATGCTTCAGTCCCACAGGGCTACGGTCCATTCTCAAAACACTGTGACCTCCATCCTTCTCTTGTCACTATGTGACCTTGAGCAAGTACCTTAGGCTCATAGTGCCTCATTTCCTCATCTGTAAAAAGGGAGTAATAGTTGGGAGTGGAGGTGTACGCCTTTAAGTCCAGCACTCAGGAGGCAGAGGCAGGAGGATCTCTGTGAGTTCGAGGCCAGCCTGGTCTACAAAGAGAGTCCAGGACAGCCAAGGCTACATAGAGAAGCCCTGTCTGGGTGGAGAGGGGAGGCATAGTGAGGAGAGCGGGGAAGTGAGTAATTTGGTAATTTAAAATGTGTTTGGTTTGTGTTTCTTTCTTTCTTCCCTCCCTCCCTCCCTTCTTTCCTTCTTTTTAAAATTCTTTCTTTGATGAAAGACAGCTCAGGTCAGATTTTATACTTTGGGCTTGTTTTTTGAGACAGGGTTTTTCTGTGTAGCCCCGGTCGTCCTAGAACTGGCTCTACAGACCAGGCTGGCCTCCAACTCAGAGATCTCGCTGTCTCTGCCTCCAGAGTGCTGATATTAAAGGAGTGCACCACCCACTGCCTGACAATATTAGCCATTATACAGCATATCTTTGCAACGCTTTTCCTTTTTTCTCTCTGTTTTCTTATTTCATGGTCCTGAGGGTTGAACCCAGTGACTCATAGGTACTAGGCAGGAGCTCAACTACAACGCTGTATTTAAGCCCCTCC
>NW_026131551.1:12500-40365 GCF_903995435.1 Acomys russatus
AAGTGGTAGTTAGTTGGGAGGTAAGCTAGTCTCCTGTCCCCTTCTGGACTGGGGAAGGTACCTCAACAAAGACCCCTGATGTTTTAAGGTATTTCCACAATTTGAATATTCACTTTTATTTAAAAGACTTGGAAGAAAATAGCTAAGCCTAAACTTTCCCTATGCTAATTTAATTTACATACCTCTGCAGTTGTTTACACAGGGCACAGGTATTGTTTGCCTAAGGGAAAAAAAAAAGCATTGTAGCAATCTTGTCTTGCAATGTTTACCATCTGCAAGCTGTATATATTTAGGGCATCTTGCTAAAATATTACATGACAGGAAATTCCAATAAGCATGTTTAAATGAATTCTAAGAAACCAGACAGAAAGGAAATATGTCTCTTTGCTTTGGAAACATTTATCTCACTGGGTGGAAAAGGGTAGGAGCAAGCCTTTGAGTGATAGTGCAAGAGAAAAATGCACATTAATCTGTAGTTTAATGTGTTTTCTAAATGTCTTAATTGCTTTTAAAGTCATGTAAATAAATAACTGGCAAAGGATGTGAATTAATATCCCAAGAAAATGATTTTACTGATACAAGGGCTCCTACCTCCAAAAATATTTATAAGGCACAGCAGACAATTTTCAGGCAAGAATTATGAAATTTGCTGGTAGCAAACCTGAATACACCAGTTGTTAATAATGTTTTTGTTTTGTTTTCCAAAAGGCTACTCATTGCTCTAAACGTTCACCTTATTTATTTATTTTACTGTTTTTTTTTTTTTTTTTTTTTTTTTATAGGCCAAAGTGCCATGTAGCTCAGGCTAACTTTGAACAGTATGTAGTTGAGGCAGATCTTGAATTCCTGATCCCTCTGCTTCCACCTTCCAGGGGCTGAGATTACAGGTTTACACCACTACTGCATGCAATAAACACATGTTGTTTTCTAAAGGAAGGAAGGAAGGAAGGACTGACCTTCCTAGGAAAGAGACAGAAGTCTGGAGAGGCGCTGAGGATCTTGGATTTCTAAAATATAAGTAAGTAAACAGGTTGAGCCATCACATCTAACTGAAGTCTCAATGGCAAGGATTTGGCTGGAGAGACAGACAGGCTGTTAAGAGCACCTGATGTTCTTCCAGAATACCCAAGTTCATTTCCCAGCACCTGTATTGGGTATCTCAACAACACCTGCAACTCCAGTAATACACATGCGTGCACCCATACACGCGCGCACACGTGTGCGCACGCGCGCATACACACACACACACACACACACACACACACACACACACACACGCACACACACACAGAGTTTTAAAAGGCTGAGCGTGATGCCATCTTCCTTTAATCCCAGCCCTTGGGATGCAGAGGCAGGAGAATCTCTTGTGAGTTTGAGGACAGCCTGATCTACACAGCTAGTTCCAGCACAGGCTAACTAGTGAGACCCTGTCTCAAAAACAAACAAACAATAAAAAAATATATTTTTTAAAAAGTATCTACTTGGGAAGCTGGGATCACAGAAAATCAGAAGCCAGTCTGGGCTACGTCATAATAAACACGAGGCTGGCCAGGGCTGCGTGGTGCCACCCTGTTTCTAAACAGCCCAAACAGGGTTAGCAAGATAGTTTAATGGGTGAAAAAAAGTACTTCCTGCCCAGCCTGATGCCCTTTAATCTGATCTTTTGTACCCACAGGTAGAAGGAAAGAATTGGCTGGCAAGCTGGCTTATGAACACACACACACACACACACACACACACACACACACACACACACACACCACATAGACACCACACACACATACACACACACACACACACACACATACATACCACACACACAAATTGTAAAATTAATTCCTTGGACATATTCTCAGTAAATCCCCCTTTTCTTTTTGAGGAAGAGCCCAGGGTGGTCTAGGACGTGTGACTGTCCTGGAACTCACATTTACTTCTCTCCCAACCTTCCCTCAGCTCCCAGTGGTGGGTTTAGAAGAGCAATACTGTCAGACATGGGCTGTGAAATTTCTTTCTTTCGTTCTTTCTTTCTTTCTGTTTTTCGAGACAGAGTTTTTCTGTGTAACAGACCTGGCTGTCCTAGACTCACTTTGTAGACCAGCCTGGCCACACACTCATAGAGCTCCGCCTGCCTCTGCTCCCAAGTGTGGGCTGTGAAGGCTTAATGTTGAACTTCATTTAACTCATCAAACTCAGCTAGTTCTCCAGCGAGTAACTCCTTTCTGAAGGGTCTCCGGTTTTATAACGTTAACTGTGACTCGTCTTACATTGTGAGCCACTGTAGTAGTTTTAATGAAAATGTCCCCCATAGTTTCCAAGTTTTGCATGCTTGGTCCCTGGCTGCTGGAGCTGTTTGGGGAAGTTTTTGTTGGAGGAAGGTGTCACGGGAAGTGGGCTTTAAAAGATATCCAGTGCACTTTCTCTGCTTCCTGAATTCAGAGGAAGCTGTACGCCCTCAGGTTCCTATCTGGCCTATATGTCTTCCTTCTACCATCATAGTGTCTAGCCCAAACATACCCCTTCTTCTACAAGTTGCCTTGGTCATGGTGTTTTATCACAGTAGCAGAAGAGCAACTAATACAACCATTGTTTATAAGGCTAACTATACACTCCACAAAACACGATTACACTTTGTACACTGTACCATGATTCTCCCCCATCCCACCCCCATCCTGGTGGAGGGGAAGGAACTCAGGGCTTTGAACATGATGGCAAGCACTATGCCACCGTGCTACATTTGTACCCTCTCTGACTTTTTTCTGTTCTTGTGTAAAAAAAAAAAAAAAAGAATGTTACTTATGACAACAAAACACATTTCATAACTGGCTAATGAGTGGAGACCAATGGTTTGAAAAAAGCATTCTAGACTGTGAACAATCGTGTAACCAAACAATCACATTCATGTAGACTCAGGAGTTTCAAAGCTAAGTCAAAACCTCCTTGTCCCTTGCTCTGTCCTCCAGCCTTCCCTACACATTCCTTCCCTCCCTGCAATATTTTTAGATCTGGTGTTTTCTAGGTTGAAGGATGGAGAGGCAATTTAAAAAAAAGACTTTATTTTTAGGGCAATTTTACAGAAATATCCCACATGCTCATGCCCTCTCATAGCCTTGCCCACTAACAATGTGTCACATCAGAGTGGACATTAGCTATGGCTGATGAACCTACATGATGTGTCATTATCACCAAAGCCCATAGTTTACATCAAGGTCACTCTTGGCAGCAGTCTATAGGTCTGAACAAACATATGATGATCCACCCATCATTATAGTACCCTGCCTAGAAAAGCCTCTTTGTACCACTTCCTCGTCTCTGCCCCCAAACCTGAGCATCATTGAGCTTTTACTATCTCTATGATCTTTTCAGTAAATGTAGTCAACATTAGGAGTAGAGACAGTGTCTTACAGAATGAATAAACTGGTAAGGATGAAGCAGCCACAACATGAGTGCCGTCAGACTCTTTGTGTACCTATACTAGAGATAGTCTTTCTTTTTCTTTTCTTTAAAAACAACATTTAATGTACATTGACATTGCCCTGTGTTTGTCATAAACTAGTGCTATTAGGGAAGAGGAGGCTCAATATTACCTATATTGGATTGCTTGTAGGCAAGTCTGTGGGGCATCTTCTTGATTAATGATTGGTCTGGAAGGCCCCAGTGCATTGTGGGTTATGCACCCTTGGGCAGGTAGTCCTGAGGTGCATAAGACTGTAGACTGAGCAAGCTGTGGGGAATGAGTCATAAGCAGCATTCCTCCATAGCCTCTGCACCAGTTCCTGTCTTGAAATAATTCTCTGTGACTCCCGTTAGCAATGGAGTATGTCCTGAGAGGTTTAAGATGAAATAAACATTTTCCTCCCTAGGTTACTTTTACCTATTACAGTAATAGAATCTCCAACTACAACAGAAAGTGGCACATACCAGTTTTGTGGGGTATTGCTGTGACAGACCTGTGCTGGCTTTTATGAGGGTTGCGGAAGAACTTTGGATCTTTGGGCCATTGAGTATTCAGAGCTTAATGAGCTATTGTAAGAATACAATGCTGAGAACTGGAGAGGTAGGTCAGAGGTTAAGAGCACTTGCTGCTCTTCCAAAGGTCCTGAGTTCAATTTTCAGAAGCCACATGGTGGCTCACAAACACCAGTAATGAGATCTGGTGCCCTCTTCTGGCCTGTGTGTGTACATGCAGACAGAGCACTGTATGTAATACATAAATATATTAAAAAAAAAAAAAAAAAAAAAAGAACAATGCTGAGAGCTGTGCAGATGATGGAGGTCTGTCTGGCTTTCAACCTTTCAGAAGGAAATTATCAAAGAGCAGAAATTGTTTGTGAAAGTGTTAAACTCACAAGCATAGAGTCAGAAAGATAAATATGGAGCTTTTAAAAACAAACAAACCAACCCATGGTCCTGGTTAACTGCATTGAACAACAAAAAAATCAATGTGTTTATGTTTATTGTCCCAAGCTACTCAGCTGGTTAGCAGTTGTAGTGAAAGGCAAACCCCCATCCATGATTTTAGTAGGTTAAAAAAATTTTTTTTTTAATTTTTGTTTTTTCCTTTTCGTGACAGGGTTTCTCTGTGTAGCTTTGGCTGTCCTGGACTAACTTTGTAGACCAGGCTAGCCTCGAATTCACAGTGATCCACCTGCTCTTACTATTTTCTGGTCTGATAGAACAGAGAGACAATAGCCAAAACGAAAAAAAGGTGCAAAATTTTGGCTAGTGACATGGCTCAGAAGCCTGAGGACACATATAAGGTGGAAGGAAAGAACTGACTCCACAAATTCATTCAGATTGTTGACTTCTGACCTGCACATGTATACTAGGTACACATGTCTTTGTTTGTCTGACGTAATTGTCATCTTCGAGGCTTACTGCCTCTGTCTGCTAACCTAGGCCAAGTCCTGGAAGCTTCTAGCCTCTGTACAATCTAAATTAGTTCTAGAATGCTTTCAGTCTCCGAGACTTACTGCTGAATAAGCTCACCCTTTCTAGTTCTTTCTGAGCACTGACTGGCTGATTCAACTCAGCTCTTCTGGCTCAAAACTCCTCTCCAAGCTGACTGATTTAAACTGGTTTCTCTTGGATTCTGACTGAATTGCTCTGCTTGGCCTCATACTAACTTTATCAACATGTTCTACTCTTCTGGCCTATTGGGGATAGTAGGCCATACAGCCAGTGTTCAGCCATCTTGTCAGACCCTACACCTTTAGGCTCCTATTTCTCCAGTAGTCTGTCATTTACCAGAAACCAGCTGACCCTGTCATGGTTCACCAGTTAGACACCTGTTGTGGTTTATTGCAGAGGACGGTCATTCTAAGACCCCCGAGCTCATAGTAAGAGTTACTCCTTTCTGGCTATAAACTAGCTTTTCCAGTAAGACTACTGGTAAAATCAGATTAAAGACCAGCTGCTTACGAGCAGCAGTTCCAGGAACTTTTTCCTGACTAACCAGATCTTTTACAACTTCCCCTTCTCTCTGGAATTTCTCTCTCTTCTGTGATTATAGCAGCGGTAAAGGTAGACACCTGCTGGAGCATTCCAGAGTTAGGTATCCATAGCAACCCTCACTTACGCAAATACGCATGCCCCCGTGCCTATAAAAACTCTGTGAAAAATTTCAATAAACGGGGTTTGATCAGAATCCAGACTTGCCCCCTCCCCCCATTTCTTCGTGTCTTGTGTTCTCTTCTTCATACAGGTTGATTCTCCTCCCGAGCTTTAGTCGAACCCCGGCAGGCCGGGACAGGTGGCGCCCAACATGGGGCTCGAGGAACGGAGCACTCACCTGTCTGTGGCCCTTTGGGACCAGCTGGTCACCCTTCCTGGATCGCCATGGACTTCATGCCTGTGAGACAGATGGCCACAGATCGCCATGATTCTCCTAATCATGAGACAGATCGATTAAGGTACACGGCAACATACACGCACATATGGGACAGGCATTAAGTAAGCGATAGCTTTTCTTACAGGGATTCAAACAGTCCCTCAAGACACGGGGAACTCAAGTATTGCTTTATAGTTGTCATGTCAAATTTTATGTCTATGTCTGTAAATTTGTTTAATTTTTAAAATATTGTTTCATTTTTTTCTATGTCTTGAGAGAGGGCCAAGCTTTACTCGCTGGCCAATTTTCTAAAACAGTGCAGCACAACATGGCACACACAGCCAATGAGGCAGTAAGAGCAGTGCCTCCGCGACAGGAGCAGGCCCTTGACTCTTCAAGAACAGGCATGGCAGCGAAACGTGGACGGCTGGAGAAGTACGGTCTAAGTAATAGAGTTTATTGCCTAAAACTTAGAATTTCTTGCTTAGTTTTTTGCTTGTAAGTGACTAACAGTTTTCCAAACTAGCGTAGGAAATGGAGTTAATTCCAAACTCCTTAGCTACAAAGTGTTTATATTTTCTTGTTTCTTTACTTAATGTTTACTTGAAACATTTCTAAAAATTTTTAGATTCTCAAATAAGAGATATAAACTAAGTTTGTCTTTGGAAACAAACATTTTCAGCTGGTGGTTTCCAGCTTAGATCCAACTAGCAAAACAATTTCCTTGGGCCAGATAATTTTACAGACACTGCTCCTAGCTATCTGTGGGCTTGACTCCACACCCCCGTGCCTATAAAAACTCTGTGAAAAATTTTCAATAAACGGGGTTTGATCAGAAGCCAGACTTGCCCCATTTCTTCATGTCTGATGTTCTGTCCTTCATGCAGGTTGATTCTCCTCCCGAGCTTTAGGTTGATTCTCCTCCCGAGCTTTAGTCGAACTCCAGCAGGCAGGGACACTGGCCCCTCCTCATTCTCTGGCTAGTTCTGTCTTCACTTGTGTTTAGCTTATTCTCTCTTTGCAATCTGTCTCTGTACAACTGTCCTGGTAAAACCGCCTCGGAATTCCTTGAACTGAACTGCCACCAACTGAACTGCCACCAACTCAACTAGAGGTTCCTTTCAAAGATGGGTACTTCCTTCTACCAACTAACTTCAGCAGCATTGTTCGGGATTAAAGGTGTATTAAGGGTGTGTCTTATTCCATTGAGAGTAGCCGCATTGCTGGATGAAAATCCCTTTACACACGTGTGCATATATCACACACACACACACACACACACACACACACACACACAAATGAAAAGTACAGACTGATCTAGGAAGATGAGACTATTATGAGAGAAGACAGAAGACAGGAAATCTCACATATGGCTGGGTGGACAGCAGGCAGGAAGGTAAGAGCCAGGGCGCTGTGTTCCTGGTAATGGACCAGACCCTGGGAAATCCCTGGGACAAGCCGAGGTGCAGGAGCGTGCTGTAGTCCTACCATGTAGAAAGTGGAGGCAGGAGGAACAGAAACCGAAGGCCGATCTGGGCTACGTAGAAGATGTGAGGTCAGCCTGGGCCAAATGAGACCATGGCAGAATGAACAAACAGACAACTCCCCATGTCAGCTGCAAATTCCACTATAGGTCTATAATCTCAGCAGTTTGGATACTAAGCAGGAGAATGGGGAGTTTAAGACCCTCACGGACCACAGAGTGAGTTCAAGCGCTGCCTGGACAATGCAGTAAGACTCTATCTTATCATAAAAGGTTTAAAGAAGTGGGGGATATTGGGGTTGTAGCTCAGTAGTATAATCTTTTCCAGCATGTGGGAGAGAGGCTAGTTTCAGTCTCTGGAACTGAAGAAACAACAACAACAACCTTTTTTTTCAAGTATCCAATTAACTTGCATGTGTCAGCTGCAATTGCTGAGTCTTTATTTTTTTAATTTAACTAATTTAATTTTTTTTTTTTTTAGGTTTTTTGAGACAGGGTTTGCCTTGGCTGTCCTGGACTCACTTTTGTAGACCAGGCTGTCCTTGAATTACAGAGATCCACCTGCCTCTGCCTCCTGAGTGCTGGGATTAAAGGCATATATTATCATGTCCAGTTATTCTAATACTGTTCAGGAGTGTATTAAGTGCTTTTAATAGGTAAGAATTACATTTTTAATGTATTTATTAGGGTTCTGAGAGCATGCTAGTGCCATGGGACCCTTATGGAGGTTAGAAGACAACCCTTGGGAATCAGTTTTCTGCCTTCACCCTATAGGTCCCAAGGATTGAACTCACATTGTTAGGCTTTAGTGACAGGTGTCTATTTGATGATTCATAGCTACATGTATTATTGTTGATACTTTTCCATTTGAAATAGCTAGTTGCCACAATAAAGGAAGAAAGAAAGGAAAAAAGTAAGAAAGAAATGCCAGAGGAAAAAAAAACTGTAAGGATCTTTTTGCTTTGTGTAGGTATAGAAAACTTCATATTAAATACCTTAAATATACTTTTAAAAAAGAAAATACTAGGCAGACATTGTTTATACAGTTTTAATTCCAGGACTCAGAAGGCAGAGGCAGGAAGACTTTTGTGAGTTCAAAGCTACTTGGTATACTGGAGAGTTCCAGGAAAGCCAAGACCAAACAGCGAGATGGTTTTTAAAAAAAAGCTTACTATTTTATTTTTGTATTTATTTTATATAGCCCTGAGTCTCCTGGAACTGACTATGTGTATCAAGCTGGCCTTGAACTCACAGAGATTCTCTTGCCTCTGTCTCCAAAGTGCTAGGATTAAAGACTTGTAACACTGTTCTTCTTGCAAGCAGCCACAGGTGACCTGTGAAGATGGTTCGCCACCTACTTGACCCAGAAAACCCTACAAAATCATGCAAATCAAGAGGTTCAAGTCTTCGTGTTCACTTTAAGAACACCTGGGAAACTGCCCAGGCCATCAAGGGTGGACATATCCAAAAGCCACCAAGTATCTGAAAGATGTTACTTTAAAGAAGCAATGTGTGCCATTCCGGCTGTGTAATGGTGGAGTTGGGAGGTGTACCCAGGCCAAACAGTGGGGCTAGACTCAGAGTCATTGCCTAAAAAAGAGTGCTGGGATTTTGCTGCACATGCTGAAAGATGCAGAGAGTAAGGGTTTAGATGTAGATTCTGTAGTCATTGATCATATCCAGGTGAAGAAGGCACCTAAGATGCATTGAAGAACTTACAGAGCTCATGGCCGCATTAACCCGCACATGAGCTCCCCCGGCCACAGCGAGGTGATCCTCATGAAAGGAGCAGATTGTTCCAAAGCCAGAGGAGGAGGTATCACAGAAGAAAAAGATATGCCAGAAGAAACTGAAGAAACAAAAACCGATGGCACGAGAATAAATTTGATATAAAATAAATGCATATAAAAGAAAACAAAAAAGACATGTAACACCATACCCAAATGGTTTTTAATTTTTTAAGCCAAGGCCTTGTTGTGTCATCCTCACTGACCTCAGACTCGCTGTATAGACTAGGCTACTCTCTAATTTGCAGTGATCCTCCTGCCTCTACCTCCTAAATGCTGGGATTTCAAGTGTATACACCTACCTTTGGCTTCTACCTTATTTTTTGAGAGAGTCTCTTACTGAGCCTGGAGCTCACCAATTCGACTAGTCTGAAGGTTAGAGGTTAAAGTTGAATATCATTCTTCAGCTTGTACATTGAACCCAGAGCTCTTCAATTCAGCCAGTCTAGTTAGCTGCAGTGATCCTCTGCTCTGCCTCTCATGTAGTGGGTTATAACAGGTGGGCTGGCACTACTTACTACCCATGGGTATTGCAGGTCTGAGTTCCACTCTTCATGATTGCAGAGTAGGGCTTTATTCACTGATTTATTTTCTTTCTATCTATCTATCTATCTATCTATCTATCTATCTATCTATCTATCTACCATTTATTTATTGAGAGAGGGTTCCATGTAGCTCAGGCTTGCCTTGAACTTATTATGTAGCCAATGTAACAGAGGATGCTCTTGAGCTACTGATGCTCTTGCCTCCTTTTCTCACCTTGGGCTATGTGCACATATTTATTTACCAAATGTGTATTTGTGTTTATATCTCTGTGTCAAAGCGTCTCTATGTGCCATGATGGCAGAGGACAGTGTTTGGAAGTTGGCTCTCATCTTCTACCCTTTGAGTCCCAGGACTGAACTTAGTTTGTGAGTCTTGGTAGTGGTCACCTTTCCTTCCTGGGCCACCTTGCCATCCCTTCATACATTTTATTATTGAATTGTATCTATTACTACTAGTGTGAGCAGTTTTGTGCTGTGATGCTCCTGTGGAGTTAGCTGTCTCCTTTCACCTTGGGTTCCAGGGATGGAATGCACCAGGCTTAGGTAAGTAGTAAGTGTTGTCTCTCACTGAGCCCACTTACTTCCTCAACTTGCTTGAGACCACAGTGTTACTACACAGCTGACTCTGACTCCAAAATCACTATGTAGCCAGGCAGGCCTCAAACTTAGGGTTCATAGGAGTGTGCTACCACACTTGATATAGTGACATTTTAAAAAATCTTTATGTTTTTGTGTTTTCCTACATTCATGGAATGGGTTTTGATCAAATCCATTCCTGTTCCATCCCCTCCAATTCTTCTCTCATCCCTCCACCACTTTCCTCTCCTGAACTCATGTGCTGTTTTAAAGATTTGTTTTATTTTTTCAAAGTTTGATCATTTATTTGTTACGTTAAAGACTCTTATTTTGTTTTTGTTTTTGTTTTTTTCAAGACAGGGTTTCTCTGTGTAGCCTTGGCTGTCCAGGACTCGCTTTGTAAACCAGGTTGGCCTCGAACTCACAGCGATTCGCCTGCCTCTGCCTCCCGAGTGCTGGGATTAAAGGCGTGCGCCACCACACACGACAAAATACTGTTATTTTTGACTGGACCCAGACTTAGAAATAGTCGCTCTCAGGGAGGACAGCCTATGTCTCTTAGAAATCTGTTCCTGGAGCTTTTCTTCGGTTTCCTTTATTCTCTTGGCCAAAAGTTTAGCGTATTCTTCTGTGTCCTCCTTGTTTTTGTGTATTGCTTCTTCAGAGCAATAGCCCCTTTCCCAGAGTGCACCTGCTGCTGAGTAAGGGGCATTCTTGTAACAGAACAAGAGAGACTGGAGAAAGTCATGGTTATGGGCGTGGGGGTGGGGTCGGGAGGAGAGAAGGCTCTTACTGTAGTACTGGGCATGGGTGGTTTGGGACCAAAAGAGTTGGCAAAATCCACACTTTTCCATCTGTCTAAAAAAGATGCCAACATGTGGTCAGCAAGCCCTTAAAAATTAAGCCCACGGCCAAAGCCCTCGAGATTGAGTGAGATGTTATTGCTCTGGAGAAGCAGCTCACCTTGCTTCATGAGAAAAGCTTGAGAAAAGCTTGTTTTTTGTTTCCACCACTGATCTGGACCACAGTACTCAGAGCATCTGCAGCCCCACATCTGTGGATGAGACTGAAGGGAGCAGGAAATAGCACAAGCCTGGAAATCTTAGCAGAAGACCTACTGAACAGCAGGGGCAGCTTTAAGGAATGTGCAAAAACAATTGTCAATTTACAAATCTTCTCCACAGGGGTTAAGGGGTGGTGGGGTGGTGGTTGAGGGGGCAGCTGGGCGGCGAAAACGACCTCCTCGGTGGAGTAGTTTCCACACCTGTTTCAGGAATGTGATCCACCCCCAAGTAGGACTAAATAGGATATTGATGCACTTAGTGTCTATCCTGGCAGAAAAGCCTAGCGAGAGTCTTCTGTATGGAGAAAGAGAGGTGCCGGATTTGCCATTTTCTTCAACACCAAAGACAAAAATATGTAATTTGCCTGGCAGTGGCGGTGCACACCTATAATCCCAGCATTCAAAGCCTGCCTAGTCTACAGAGCTAGTTTCAGGACAGACAAGGCTACACAGAGAAGCCCTGTCTCAAAAAACAAAACAAAAGAGAACCCCCCAAAACAAAACAAAACAAACAAAAAACAAAAACAAAGCCAACAAAGCAGAACAGAAAGTATTTTGTTTTTTCGTTTGCTTTGGTGAGCTAAGGTAAGAGAGTCTTCTGAGTGAGGTGAGATCCTTCTGAGGGAAGAGCTGGAGTTCCCAAGAGAGGTTCATGCCGGGTTCCTCGTCTTCTGCTTGATTTCACTTACTGTCATGTTGGAGGTGTGAGCCAGCGAGTGGACTGCAGAGATTGTAGTATTTGTCCAATGAGAATGATAGAGGACGTGCATATGAAGCTTGAAAACAGTTCTCCAAAGAATCTTCATTTTGAAGACAGTATCCACACTATGGTGTTAAGTCTACGCCCTTGTTTTGAGACAGTCTCTCTCATATAGCCCACCCAGCTGGCCCTGGAATCTCTGTCCGTGGAAGGGAACTCACTCCAGGCATCCGTCTCCATCTCCACGGACGTGCAGTCCTGCACCTGGCTAATTGTGGATGCTTTAATGGCTTTTTGTTTTGGTAGCATACAGAGATTTCATTGTGATGTGTTCCTCACCTGTGCCATTGCACTTTGCTCTTATTTTCCCAGCCCTATTCCACATCTCCTCTTATTTTCCCAGCCCTATTCCCCATCTCCTCTTGTTTGTTTAGTTCCTCCCCCAAATAGTCTTCCTTCCACTGGATTCCCTGACCTCTGCCTAATTTGAGGCTGTGGGTTTCCGCAACTGCTCCCATCTGTAGCTGAATGAAGCCACTCTGGTCAGGATACTGCCAGGCTCCAGTCTCCCAAATATAGCAGAATATCATTAGGAATTATTTCGTTGAATTTCTTTTTTGCAGGTGGTGTTTTGGCTCTATCCCTGGTCTCTTGGCTACCCAGCTTCTGTTTTTTTTTTTTTTTTTTTTGGTCATCCAGGCAGTGTCAGCCATAGGCTCCCTCTCGTGGCATGCGTCTTAAGTTGGCCCAGTCATTGGTTGGTCACTTCCACACCTGTATTCTGCACCACCTCCCCCCACCCACATCTTGCAAACAGAATAAATAAATCGAAGGTTTTATGTCTGAGTTGGTGTCCCAATCCATCTACTGGAAGCCTTGCCTGGTTACAGAAGATGGTCAGTTTAGGCTCCTCTTCTCTTGGGTCACCTTTGTAGACTGCTGGGAATTTCCAGCGCACTTTTTTCTTTATTATTGTGTGTGTATGCATTAACACATTTAGAAGTTCAGTTCCAAATATCTGAGGACTTCCTCTATGTACTTTTGCTTATTAATTTTTTCCCTGATCCTGAGTATTGTTGGTACCAAGGCCTCAGGCACACTGCCCGCTCCTGATTTCTAAGTTAAATTTATCTGTGGTCACTTTGTAAGACTTCAGATGTAGTCTGTTGTAATAACCCTTGTAAAATAATGTGTATTTTGCTGTTGTTAGGTGTTCTATAATGTCAGTGAGTTCAGGCTGGTTGCCAGTGTTTTTCAAGTCTTTTGTGCTTTCTTAATTTTTATCAAGATATTGCATCAGTTATGTAGTGAATATTGAAATCTGCCTAAATTATGCATTTATTTACCTAGAATTCAATCAGGGTTTTAATTTATGTGTATTGAAATTAAGTTTGTAACTATTTAAGATTTTTATACCATTTGGATAAGTTGACATTTTTGTGGGTTTTTTTTGTTTGTTTGTTTGTTTGTTTTGTTTTGTTTTTTGAGATAGGGTCTCTCTGTGTAACCTTGGCTGTCTTGGATTCGCTTTGTAGACCAAGCTGGCCTCAAACTTATAGAGATCTACCTGCCTCTGCCTCCCAAGTGCTGGGATTAAAGGCATGCGCCGCCATGTCTGTTTCCTTTTGGTGTTTTTAAAGATTTCATTTTTATTTATGTATATTTGCACTTGTCTGCATGTATCTAAGCATAGCATATTTGTGTTCAGTGCCTGTGAAGGACAGAAAGGGGCAGGTTGGACTCTGGAACTGCAATTGAAGAGGTTGTGAGGCACTGCATGGGTGCTAGGAACCAAATCTTCTGCAAAAGCAGCCAGTGCTCTTAATTCTGGAGCCATCTCTCCAGCCCCAGAATTGACCCTTTTCCCTTAAAATTGTTGATTTATTTATTTAACAAATTCTGTGACTGTATGGGTGCCAGTGGAGTCTCTGTGGGTATCTGTGAGTGTGGTCACCGTTTAGAGGCTGAAGAGGGCACCAGGTCCTCTGAAGCTGGAGTTGCAGGCAGCTGATGTGGACTCTGAGCACCTAACTCAGGTGCTGTGAAGGAGTAAACAAGTGACTTCCATGGTTAAAGTGGCTGTTTAATCCTGACCCTTCTATTTATATAAAGTAAAAGTTCATAATATAAGGTATAAAATAAAAATATCTTTGGTAATAATCTTTGCTATTAAATCTACTTTGACATTAATACTTAGTTTCTTTAGGCCAGGCATGGTGGCGCACTCCCTCAATCTCAGCACTCGGGAGGCAGAGGCAGGTGGATCTTTGTGAGTTCGAGGCCAGCCTGGTCTACAAAGTGAGTCCAGGACAACCAAGGCTACACAGAGAAACCCTGTCTTGAACCCCCCTTCCCCTCCCTGCCTCCAACCAAAAAAATATTTGTTTCTCTTTAATAGTATTCACAGGGCATAACTTTTTTCCCCTCACTTTTCATTTTTTGACATTTTAAATTAAAAGGTGTATTTATTTTTATTTTACATGTGCGTGTGTTTTGTCTGTATGTGTATCTGTGCGTCATGTGCCCATGAAGGCCAACAAAGGACACTGAGTCTTTTGTAACAGGAATTGCAGGTGGATGCTGGCAACTGAAATCAGGTTGTCTACAGAAGCAATAAGTGCTCTAACTGCTGACCCATCTGCCCAGCACCCATTAGTCTATCTTCTTTTCTTTTTGAAAAATATTTTATTAATTTTAATTTATGTGCATTGGTGTGAGGGTGTCAGATCTTGGAGTTACAGACAGTTGTGAGCTGCCATGTGGGTGCTGCTAATTGAACCTGGGTCCTTTAGGAAGAGCAGGCACTGCTCTTAACCACTGAGCCATCTCTCCAGGCCCAGTTGGTCTACCTTTATCTTCATGTCTATGGTGGATCTCTTGATTTCGCTTTTTGCTTGCTTGTTTGTCTGAGTCAGGGTAGCAAAATATAGTCCAGGTTGGCCTGGAGAGCAAACAATCTTCTTGTCTTGACCTTCTTAGTGATGGAATTATAGGTGGAAGCCACAGACCTCACTAGGGCTTTCCCTTTCTCTTTCTTTTTCCTTCCTTCCTTCCTTCTTTCCTTCCTTCCTTTTTTAAAATTTTGTTTTGTTTTGTTTTGGTTGGTCAACTTGATACAAGCTAGAGTTATCTTCGAAAAGGGACCCCAGTTGAGAAAATGCCTCCATCATATTGCCTATAAGCAAGTCTGTATGGCACTTTCTTGATTAATGAGAAATGGAGGAGGGCCCAGCCCACTATGGATGGTGTCACCTGGGCAGGCGGGCCTGGGTTCTATAGGAAAGCAGCTGAGCAAGCCAGGAGGAAGAAGCCAGTGAGCAGCACCCCTCTGAGGTCTCTGCTGTCCTTCCTGTTGTGGCTTCCAACAGTGACGGACTATGACCTGTAAGCCAAGTCAACTCTTTCCTCCCAAGTGCTCTTCATGGTGGAATTTATCACAGAACAGAAACTGAATGCAGACATGTTCTTTCTTCTTCTTCTTCTTCTTCTTCTTCTTCTTCTTCTTATTATTATTATTATTATTATTATTATTATTATTATTTATTACTGTGTGCACGTATTTGTGTGAGATCACATGTCACAGTACATATGTAATCAGAAGATAACTTCTAGGTGTCAGTTCTTCTACTGTGTGGGTTCTGGGGCCTAAACTCAGGTCTTCAGTTATGGAGGCAGGTACCCTTACGGGCTGAGCTGTCTCTCTGGCCCTTCTTTTTACTTGCCTCGAACTCATAGCGATCTGCCTTGCTCTGACTCCTGAGTGCTGGCATTAAAGGCATGAGCCACTATAATCCCTAACTTTTTAATTACTGGGATTAATTAAGGGATCATTGGCTGTGGAGCATTAGCTTTACCATTACACTCCTTGTTTTATCTGTCTTTGCTTCCTTGAATGCTCTTTTAAAATAGTTGAGCATTTGTTTGTTTATGTGTGTACGTGTGTGGGGCACATTGCTACATCATGTATGTAAAGGTTAGAGGACAGCTTTCAGGAGTTAGTCCTCCTCTTCCATCATGTGATTCCCAGGGATTGAACTCAGATCACCAGTCTTGGCAATAATTGGCTTTTTACCAATGAGCCATCTTGCTCACCCCAAGTGTTATATTTTATTTTCTTTGATGTTGGAGAGTGAGTCCAGGGGCTCACGGATACTTTCCTGGGTGAAGAACCTGTTTAGACTGACTTTGAACTTATCAGCTCAAGCTGGTCTTGAACTTGAGATTCTTATGTCATGCACATTCAATTGAATTGATATATATTTAAAGCAGCCTTTATTTGTTGCCCAGGCTGGCCTCCGACTTGTAACCCTCATGCTGGAGGCTGATGCCTTGTTAGTAACCCTGGCTCTGGAACGAGTTTGTCTTATCATTACAGTGTAGGTCTTTTGGGTTTTTTTGTTTTGGTTTTTCAAGATAGGGTTTCTCTTGTAGTCCTGGCTGTTCTGGACTTGCTTTGTAGACCAGGTTGTCCTCGAACTCACAGAGATCTTCCTGCCTCTGCCTCCCTGGTCCTGGGATTAAAGGCGTGCTTCACCATGCCTGGCTTAGTTTAGGTCTTTTGTTTGTTGGCCTAACTTGTTATAACTTTTATTGTCACTGTTACTTTATTATTTGCTTTAGAATTTATAGTATAGATATTTTTTTGTTTTTGTTTTTTTCTAGACAGGGTTTCTCTGTCTTGTAAAAACAAAACAAAACAAACAAACAGAGAAACAAAATCCATCTTTTCATTATCTATAAGACACATCTTAGCTTTAAAGACCCAGGGACCAGCTTAATGAAAAAAAGGTAGAAAAAATATCCCAAGCAAATGGTATCAGGAAGCAAATAGCGGTGGCCAGACCAGTATCTGACAAAATAGACTTCAAAGTAAAACTAATCAGAAGAGACTGTGTTTAGGGCACTTCATTCTAATGAAGGGATCAGGTAAACAAGAATAGACTACAATATTAAACTTATATGTTCCAAACACTGGTGTCCCTCCCCCTCCCCCCTTTTTTTTTGAGACAAGGTTTCCCTGTATAGCCTTGGCTATCCTAGACTCTCTTTGTAGACCAGGCTGACCTCATAGAGATCTACCTGCCTCTACCTCCCTGAGTGCTGGGATTACAGGTGTGCACTACTGTGCCTGGCTGGTTCATGTAATTTTATAAAAAAAAAATTAGAGCCGGCGTGGTGGTACATGCCTCCCAATGTGAGTTCGAGGCCAGCCAAGTCTACAAAATGAATCCTGGACAGCCAAGGCAACACAGAGAAGCCCTGTTTTGAAAAACCAAAATAAATAAATAACAATAAAAAGCAAACTAATAGAGTTAAAGACACACTTTAACACAAACTCAACAGCAATAGGCAATTTAAGCACCCCATTTTCTACAATAGATAGGTCATCAAGTGAAAAAATAAACAGAAACCTCAGAATTAAATGACATCCTATCAGATGAACCTAATGATATTTACAGAATATTCCACCCAAACACCAAATAATATATATTCTACTCAGCAGCACATGAAGTTTCTCTACAAGAGACCATATGCTGGGACATGAAACAAACCTTAACAAGTTGAAATGATTCCATATACCTTTTTATTATTTATTTTTCTAAGACAGGTGTGTGTGTGTGTGTGTGTGTGTGTGTGTGTGTGTGTGTGTGTGTGTGTAGGCTTGGCTGTTTTGGAACCTTATCTGTAGACCAGGCTGGCCTCAAACTTGAGATGCCCTTGCCTCTGCCTCCTGAGTGCCTGAGTTAAAGCCATCTGCTACCACCAGCCAGCAATCCCATTTATCTTATCTGATCATTTTCAATAAAACTTAAAATCGACAGCAAACAAAACTCTAATAGAGTATAAACACTCCCTCTTTCTTTCTCTCTCTTTCTCTCTCTGTCTCTGTCTCTGTCTCTCTCTCTCATATAAACTCATGGAGATTAAACAACTCATTACAGAATGATGAATGGATCAATGAAGAAGTCAAGAAAGAAATCAAAATGTTCCTGGGATTAAATAAAAATAAAAATGCAATACAGAAAAATCCATGATACATATTAGGAACAGGTCTAAGAGGTACATTTACAGTGCTAAATGCCTACATTAAAAACAAAATAAAAAACAAAAACAAAACCAGACAAATAAAAAACAAAGCACCAATAAATGACTTAATGAGGAAACTCAAAAATATGGGAAGCAAGAACAAACCAAACCAAAACCCAGTTGGTTATATTGACTGATTGATTGTGTGTGTGTGTGTATGTGTGTGTGTGTATATGTGTGTAGATCAGTGGAAGACTTGCGAGAGTCTTACACTATGTGTGTCTTGGGGATTATGTTTGCGCTGTCAAACTTGTCAGCATACATTTTTGCCTCATGAGTCATGTGGCTGATCCCACAAACAGGGCTTTTATTACTTCATTTTGAACCCTGTCATCACTTGAAGGTCAGCCTGTTCAAGCCAAAGAGCCTGCAGAGAGCCTGGGCCTGTGGTAGTGGGGAGAGGCCGGTGCTATGGGATAGGCAGGGGAGGGAGAAAAATAGGGAAGAAAGAAGAAAGACAAGGAAGGATTGAGCACTGGCATTCTGAGTCCCCTGTAAGTGTGGCCTCAGCCTTTGCAGTGGCCCTCTGAGACAGTTTTACTGACCCGAAAGCAAAGCAGGTTGGTCACTGGGCAGGGAGAGTGGTGAAAGTTTAATCCAGGTCTGAGTGGCTGAGCATTGTTAGGTCTTAATGCCTCAATGCTGGGAGTGAGAGAGGATGGCTAGGGTGACCTCCTGGGTCCTATTAGTGCTCTCGGGTATTTTTTAAGTTTTAGTCAAGTCTTTAATAGAATGAAGCCCCCTTCATTGGCCTATTCATTGTCCAACACTGCTCCACATGCTGTGTGTCAGTTACCTACTGGAACCAGTTAAACCTTTCCAATTAGTGTAATCAGACAAAGGTAACTGTCACCTTTTGTTTTATCCTGTGGTTTTATTTTTCAAATTCTGGAGCTGACCTCTGAACTCAATCTGTACTTGCCTATTGATGCATAAATAGCTGTAATATCACAGTAAATTAAATTCTGTTTTAAAGGATATCTACTTAGCAATCTGTCAGAAGTTTCACAGCAGTTGATTTCTTGTCTTGTCTGTCCAGTGACAGGTTTATCTCAATGTGGCTTGATTAATGAAACCTTTTATTTGGTGTAAGCACACCTATTATGATCATAATCCCTTAATGCTTGCTTAGGCAACATTGGGGTCTGGAGGGAGGTATTGCAAACTTGTGGCTTCCGCAGCTGCTTCAGAGCCTTGGGTGAGGCTGAGCTGGGAGGCCAGTTGCCCGCTAGTGCGCAGCATAGTGATGCTACAATCCCCTGAATGACAGAACACCCATCTTAGAACTTTGGTCCAATTCCCGATTAAGCTCGTGATGTTTAAAAAAAAAATGTTTCTCACTTACTGCCAACTAATCCGCCTTCCCCTGCAAAGTTGCCTTGCTTTTGCTCGCCAGTCACTGGGGGGCGTGGCAGAAGTCTCCTCCGGAGCAAAGAATTTGCAAATCGTCCGCACCGAAGACGTGAAGGTGAAGGCAGAAAGAAAAGAACCTGAGAGTGTTAATGAAGCCACGGGGCCAAGCACTAATAGCTCTTGAGAAGTAGAAATGACTTTATGATGGATATTCCCCAGCAACCTTTTCAGAAACACGCGATTGAATTGTTTGTACCTGCCTGGTTCACCTCGCAGAGGTGCTGCGGTTCCTGCTCGGTTGAGGCCTTCGCTCTGCAGACTCTGGGGGAAGGCTGCCTTGGGTTTCTCCAACTCGAGTGTTACCATTGTTTTATACTCCTGTTAAGCCTTTAGGAGCATGTACAGTGAACACAGAAAATAAAATGTGACACTTGTTGCTGCTACAAAAATTGTCGACTTCGCTGTCTTTCGATCTAAAAATGTTTGCATTCTTAAAATGTCGGGTCTTGACAGACATTACAACTGCCCCATATTTGTGTGTGCCCTGTTAATGTTTGCAAACGTTTTAGACACCTTTCCTTAAGTATCACTAGTTTTTAGTTTCTGACACTCATGGTTGTAAGTACAATAAAGCCTCTCTGGAAAGAGTGTTTTGTTATTGACACTAGAGGCAGGAAAGAGAACAAAGTAATATTACTAATAAATACGATGAAGGTTTCTAACAAGACCTGTGAAAAGAACGCGATACGTAAAAATCACAACCTTGTTGAGACTTGAACAGTTAAAATATTGCATAAAATATTCAGTAAAGTATTTTACTCAGTGAGTGTAGTGGCTTGACTATTAATTTGATCATTTGAGTTTGTGACTTTTTATTACCTATGCATGCTTATACAGACATTAAAACCCATGCTTTCTTTCCGGGAGTTTTAGTAGTGAAAAGGAAAATATAAATGGGAATAGTTCTGTTAGGGGGACAGCGTCAGATTTTTTTTTTTTTTTTTTTTTTTTTTTTTGGTTTTTCGAGACAGGGTTTCTCTGTGTACCCTTGGCTGTCCTGGACTCACTTTGTAGACCAGGCTGGCTTCGAACTCACAGCGATCCGCCTGCCTCTGCCTCCTGAGTGCTGGGATTAAAGGCGTGCGCCACCACGCCCGGCTCCAGCGTCAGATTTTTATTATCAGTTTAGCACTAGTTGCATTCATTGTAACAACACTGAAAAATTAAGTCTTGCCTTACTTTCAAAATTAGAATATGCAACACAATAAAAAGCAAGCATAATTTAAAAATGATGTTAAAAGAGAAGCATTTTCAGTAACGTCTTATGTTCTTTTGGAAAATATGTGCTATCTTCTCAATTTAAAACGTCCTTTTGCAAGCAACACAGAAACTTCTTTAATGAGATTCTGACTAGAGGATTATTATAAGTCTCTAACACGTATCTCAGTTTTTAGTTGATTTCACATCATGCTTTTTAACCTTCGACAACAAATATTGTTGTACCATGACGACAGCGAGTCCAAACAATTACATATGTAGTCCAAAGGCATACCCAGGAAAATCAATATTTGACATCTTTGCAGCTCCCTCTTTGCAGCCACGTTCAATAGCTCGCATTCATTACACACTTAGATCTCTTTCAGATTCGCCTTTGTCACTAGAAACCCATTTTTCCCCCTCCTTTGACTTCCACATAACTTCTTTGCCCTGTACTTTTACAGATGCCTTCTGGCTATAAATACTAATGAAATCTCTTTGCTTAATTCAATTTTGCTGGTACACTTACAGTTATGACCTAACTTTCCCACGAGAGAGACTGATTGAACATTCCACTACCTTATGGATGGGAGCAAACATTCTCAGAGAACTGGACTGACGATTTCCATAATTACAGAATTCACAGCCTAATGACCTTAAAAAACAATAAAAAGATCTCTTGCTAATTCCATTTCTGTCACTGACATTCAAGATATTTCATTTTTCACGGGACAACAAATTTACTTTTTTATTTTCCAAAGAGCAGTCTCTCCTTTCCCCCCAGATTAAATTTTCTGAATACTGAAGTATTCTATTGAATATTTAGCGTTTCTTTGTCTTTTAAAAGTTAGAATATTTATGATCCTTAGAATGAGTTTGACTGATTTATAGCAATCAATTATAAGAGTACATTTTCAAATAGCCCTTTTAAAAATGAAGAATAGAATAATTAAAAAGATCACAAGTCCTCCCTTGCATATAATTATTTCATTATTTCATTACAATGCAGAAATTATTTTTGCTGACTGTGAGCAATTTTAATTGAGTGAGATCTGTGTTAATATATGATAGAAAGCAGTTCCTTCCTAAGACATAAGACCACTAATTGCCTAAATTTTTATTCAGTATAGTGAGTCTTACGAGTCACATTGCAATATAAACCTAATCAGAGGGTTGAACGGGCGCCGGTACCTTTTCTGTGCTGGGGACACTCAATGAGCATAACCCATTTGCTAATGTATTCCTTCAACAGGTTATTCCTTATTAAGCATTTGTTTTGTAGGAAACTCTTTATCTAGTCACCACAAGAAAAGCTGCAACAACGAAACATTAAACTCAGGTCGGAAACCAAGGCTGGAAGTGGAAGTATGCTATAGTCAGCATGAATAAACAAAGTTCAACATGGCATCTTCCTCAGTATCAAAGTGCTCAAGCATCATACAATGCAGAGTCTGGATGATTTGGGAATGTGTGTGTATGCATGTACATATGTATGTATGTACGTATACATTCTTAGACAAGGTTTCATGTAACTCAGGCTGCCCTCAAGTTCACTAAGTAGCTGGGGATGACCTCAAATTCCTGATCTTGGTGGTTCTATTTCCTGAAAGCTGGAATTACAGATTGAAACACAAGTCTGATTTTACATCTAGTTTTTGTTTGTTTTTGAGATAGAAGTTTTCTGTATACCCTAGGCTAAGTGCCAGTGTCACTGTATTACAGAATATGGGTTATTGCCCAAGAAATGGCGGTCGAGATGGGGGTCCTTTCCAATGCCAGGTTCTGAGTCAGACCAAAAAGAAAAAACATGCTGTAGAGACTCAGAGAAAGCAGGAGAGGGAAAAAAAAAAAAAAAAAAAAAAAAAAAAAAAAAAAAAAAGAAAGAAAGAAAGAAACGGAGTAGGTGAAGGCATGGGAATGTGTTCCTTGAGCCTCACTTGTATTTATACTAGTACCAGGCAGGCTGGAGAGATGACGGTTCAGTGGTTAAGAGGGCTGTCTATTCTTCCAGAGGTCCTGAGTTCAATTCTTGGCAACTACGTGGGGGCTTATAACCATCTATACTGGAACCTGATGGCCTCTTCTGGCTTGCAGGTGGACATGCGGATGCACATGCAGGTGGACATGCGGGTGGACATGCAGATAGATCACTCATATTCATAAAATAAATAAAGTCTTAACAAAACATAACAAAACAAAACTAGTAGCTGGCAGCGGTGGCACGTGCCTTTAATCCCAGCACTTGGGAGGGAGAGGGAGGTCCATTTCTGTGAATATTCGTAGTCTACAAAATGAGTCCAGGACAGCCAAGGCTACAAAGAGAAACCCTGTCTCGAAAAACCAAAGCAAGCAACCACCAAAGAAGCAAAACAAAACAAAACAAACAAAAAACAAAACAAAACCAAAAAACAAAACCAAAAAGCTACAGACATAATCTTAGTGTAGACTATGATGAATGTAGCTAGGCCTCAATTTCCTCCTAATTCATAGCTAATTGGCATTTAATTATTCTTTCGGAGTTTATTTATTCCATATCTATTGGAATTTAATTCTAAACTTTCTCAAACGGGGTCTCCTTTAATTGTTTGGATTCCTTGCCCACTGAGAATCCGACAGAAGAATCTCATACGCAGGAACAAGTGCAAATGAATGAGCACGGTAAAGCCTGCAATGCTCCACAGGCCACCCCCACTTTTCAGCATCCTTCTAGCAAACACGGTAAAGTCTGCAATGCTCCACAGGCCACCCCCACTTTTCAGCATCCTTCTAGCAAACACGGTAAAGCCTGCAGTACTCCACAGGCCAACCCCACTTTTCAGCATCTTTCTAGCAAACACGGTAAAGCCTGCAGTACTCCACAGGCCACCCCCACTTTTCAGCATTCTTCTAGCACTGAATGAGCATATTTGAATCCAAGCAAAGAAAGAATGTTAGTGCTTTCCCTGGAAGGGTGCGGAGGAAAGGTTAGCTACTGAGTGGAGAGTGCGAAGGTGGCTGTGGTCAGCTGGATAGCGTTGTACAAAAGCAAGGAATTCCCTATTCAGAGGAGGGAAATCTTATGCTGAAGGACTTCCTGACAGGGAGGCAGAGGATTTGTTGAGAACTTTACTTTGACCTGGGGTATGTCTCCCCTGTCCCCTGTCCCCCCCCCCCCGCCTTGTGTGTGTGTGTGTGTGTGTGTGTGTGTGGTGTGTGTCTATGTGTGTATGTGTTTATGTTTCTGTGTGTGTGTGTGTGTGTGTGTGTGTGTGTGTGTATGGGTGAGTGAAGGTCAGAGTGCAGTTTACAGAGTTGGTCCCCTCTTTTCACCATTTTGGGATCCAGGGATAAGGTCTTTACCCACGACTGAACCATCTGGACAGCTGTGTGGAAGTTCTCTGAGCCACGGAGAGCAAAGCCTCTACAGGGAGACGGTTTTCACCTAAGAAATAGTTGACTCGTCAAAAGTTACCTCTTCTTTTTTAGATCTGCAGTAGAAGAGAGTCCCAGAATCTGTTTTCCCTCAGCAAGGGTGATGAGGTTAGACAGAAGAAGAGTGGGGTACACCACAGTTTTGTATTACTCACTAAAGCTCATATACTGAAAGCCCTTCAGGCAGATACTTCATTCTCTGAGTAGTATTTATCTGAGGGAAGAATAATTAAAAAAAAAAAAAAAACAACTCTGCTATTTATTAAGTACTGTATCAAGTATTTTACTTGTGATTTTTTTCTTCAAGTCTGACAATAATAACCAAATGAAATATTTTGCTCATTTTAAAGGTGAGGATTTTGAAGTTCATAGAAGATTAGTGACCTATTTAAAGGCCATAAGCACCTCATAAATTTCTTAGAAAGATAAAATTATGTAATGTAGTTGATCATGGTCTTCTCTCTTTGCTCCGTTTGTCACTTACTTTAGCATCAAAGCTCTGATTTTAACAGGTTTCTCACTGACACAGGAGGGTGGACTGTGACAAGGCTTAGGGTAGATTGTGTCCCAGAAATTGCTAGGTCATTTTTGATGGGGAATGTACACACACATACACACATACAAACATATATATATATATATTCACCATAGAGCTGAATGAAGGTAGGTAGGAGGTGAAATCACAGAGTCTGTGCTCTGAGTGGCTCTTTGTGGGTATTCTGTTGGAGATCCCCCATCCCTATTAAAGCAGATTAGTGCCTAGAAGAACATCATGGGAGCCAATGTTAGAGTGTCATTCTTTTTTTTTTTTTAAGATTTAATTCTATTTTCTGTGCATTAGTGATTTGCCTGCATGTATGTTTGTGTGAGGATGCCTGATGCCCTGGAACTGGAGTCAAACAGAGTTGTCAGTTGTTATGTGGGCACTGGGAGTTGAACCTAGGACCTCTGGAAGAGCAGCCAGTGCCCTTAACTACTGAGCCATCTCTCCAGGCCCTGGAGTCCAGTTCTTCCTCATGAGTACATCGTCGGGACTCTGTGAGACCCAGGTCAGGGGCTTGCTTTTGGTCTTTTGGTTTCTATGGATTTGAGATTCATATTTACTGTAAGTCTAGAATGGAAATACTTTAGACTCCACCTGTAAAGACGAGCTTACAGACACAGAGTAGAAGTATCTTCGAGCTTGTCATTGGAAGAGTGTTAAAGTCAAGCCAGAGGGGGATGCTGATTACCACAGAGAAATCCTTTACTTGTGAAAACTACATCTCTCTGTACATTTTTTAAAAAAGAAAACTCCTTTACTCATAATTATCATCTCAGCATGAGGGAGGCTGGGGAAGGAGGATTATCATGAGTTTGAAGCCAGTCTGGCTTCAACATAATTTGGGCTGCAGAGTGACACTTGCTCAACCTTCCCTTCTCCAGTTAAAAAACAACAGAAACCCTTTAATAGGGCAATTTGATTTTGTGCTTTTTTTTTCTGCTTAAATTTTTTTTTGAGACAGGGTTTCTCTTTGTAATAGCTCAGGCTGCCTACCTCTGGCTCCTGAGTGCTGGGATTAAAGGCATGCATCACCACGCCACGATTTCTGCTTAAAAATTTAAGAGACCTAATGGAGGGATTTGTTTATTTACTGTATAGTGTATAGAATCTCTAAGGATGGAAGAAGATCTGTTGGTTGTCAACATTCTCTCTCTCTCTCTCTCTCTCTCTCTTTCTGTGTTTGTGTGTGTGTGTGTGTGTGTGTGTGTGTGTGTGTGTGTGTGTGTGAGAGAGAGAGAGAGAGAGAGAGAGAGAGAGAGAGAGAGAGAGAGAGAGAGAGAGAGAGAGAGAGAGAGAGGAGCCATACCAGAAGAGAGGGTGGGGAATCTGGGTTCCATGCCTGGATTTTCTTTCCTATTTAAACCACTGTGTTTGCTAGAAAATTCAATCCCCGTGCCCCTGAAGTGATACTTATTGTTGATGGGCATTGGTGAACTGAAATGCTAAAGCATATGTAATGTACCTTCAATAAAATTCAGATTTAAAAGTCCTCTAATGATGTATGTGTTTGACAGCCTTTAATGAAAACTAATTAAAGAATTTCAGACATGGAGAGGTTTAATAGTAACGATTTCCCCCCCTTCATGTGGAAAGAGTTTCAGTGTTAGAAAATGAATCAAGAAATTATCAGGACATTTGAAACAGAACTGTGCCATTTCTTGGGTATATAGTTTTTTTGTGTTTTTGTTTTGCTAAGTATTTGACTTCTCTACCATATGCCCAGGGAATGCTTCTTTCTGATGGACGTTCCTTGAGATCATTCTTTCTGGAACACAGTTCAGGCACATTTGATCATTTGGGGACTTAGATAATATTCGTTTGAGTATTTCGATTCATGGTTTGATTTCCTCTTCTTATTGAACCGATGCCTCAGCAAAGGGTTAGAGGATTCTGCTGTTTGTAGCGAAAATCTTGTGCCAGGACCATTAACCTTGAGGCTCTATACACTTTTCAGGTCAGGCAATTACCACAGTTATCCTATTTACTTATTTAAGAAGGTGGCAAAGAGTGCTTCCAAAAACGGACTGATAAATGTGAGTGGAGGGGAAAAATCAATTTTTTTGAATGGACAGATTCAGAATTGCAATGATGGAAAGAATGCTAGGATTGGGATTCAGTTAAAATGTCTTTAAGACAGGTCAGAGCAGATAAAAGGGTCTGATGTATTGGAGTGCACCTGGGTAGAGAAGAGAGGTCAAGTGTTTGAAGTGGGACAGTGCTTAACATTTGGTCAAGTCTGCAATGTTCAGGCTTTGTAAAGCCTTGGGTTGCTGCATGGCAGCACCGTCTCCGAAATGTAACATGAAGAATATATTTAAGGACAGCTACTCTTCTGGAAGTCAGAGGGTCTCTCCCTTTCCCATTTTCCTTAGCACAACTTGAAAAATCACTCATTTACTCCAAGTGTTTTATATACATAAATATATAACATAAATACAGAAACACCTAAAAATTAAGTACGTAACATGTACATATGCTTTAAAAGACTATTCTATGTGTGTGCATGTTCTGGCTACATGTGTGCGTGTGCAGCGTGTGCATGCCTATTGCCCACAGAAGTCAGAAGAGGGTGTAGGACTAGAGAATGGGTGGTTTTGAGCCACCACTTGGGTGCTGGGAACTGAACCAGAGTCCTCTACGGGACCAACAAGTGCTCTGAACCACTGAGCCATTGCTCCAGCCCTTTCTTTGAATGGGTTTGTTAAGACTCACTTCCAAGGGGACCCAAATGACCGCCTGAGACTGTAGCAGCTAAACAGTGTGAGTGATGATCCCAACAAGCACCTGCTCTTTCCTGCTTCCTGTACGCTCTTCTTCTTCCCCTTCTTCTTCCTCTTCCTCTTCCCCTTCCCCTTCCCCTTCTTCTTCTTCCCCTTCTTCTTCTTCTTCTTCTTCTTCTTCTTCTTCTTCTTCTTCTCTTCTTCTTCTTCTTCTTCGTCTCTTCTCTCCTCTTCTCTTCTTCTCTTCTTCTTCTCTCTTCTTCTTCTCTTCTTTGTCTCTCTTCTTCTCTTCTTCTTCTTCGTCTTCTTCTCTCTATTCTCTTCTTCTTCTCTTCTTCTTCTTCTTCTCGTCTTTCTTTCTTCTTCTTCTTCTTCTCTTGCTACTTCTTCTGCCTTTCTTTCATTTTCTAAGGGGAAAGAACATGCAATTGCCGGCTTAACCCAATATGTAAAAACGGAACATGCAGTCTCCTGCCACCTAACAAAAAGGCCGGCGACTCTCAGATACCACG